>NW_019154218.1:61595-66595 GCF_002288905.1 Enhydra lutris kenyoni | reverse complement strand
CACCATTTCAGGGTTCACAAGCAAAGGGTGACAGGTCACATACTGACAGCTGCAGGAAACAAAATCCTCACCCCCATCATCATTGGGAAAAGAAGACAAAACAGCAAGGAACATTTTTAATTAAGTCATGATAAGTTATAAAAAAGAGCATAGCCTAATTAATGGTCTTCATATGCCTGGAGACAAGATGTGTAAACACAGGGACCTGGTTGGAAGAGAAGCTGAACTAAGAGGCTGAGAAATAGGGACTTGTAGGCTCTCCCACTCTGTTCGGGGAGGGGACTCAAGGGGGTGGGAGGTCTTAGCCCCAGAGCCCAGCTGGCCAGTTCCTCCAGGGGAGGAGCTCAGAGACACAGGTTGGAAAAACGTTCAAACCATCCCCTCTGAGCATGTCCGAGCCGTAAGCACTCTGGGTCAGACATGTTCACCAGGAGGCAAGGCTGGTGGACAACCTGGGGAGCCCTAAGACCCTTGCCTTGTACTTGTCATGACTTTGCTGAGCTGAATTTCCTTGGATGCACTTAATTAAAGAGGTCTCCCTCATCTGCCTGGACCGAGAGCTAAATTGCAGAATAATTAGAATTACCAGCAGTAACACCAGAGCAACTGGCATCATTTGTACTGGAGAGAACATGGCGGAGAAGAAATGATATGTTTATTCTCTAACCTGCACCCCACAGGTCACAAACCAGCTTAAAATAAAAATCAGAGCTCTGCATCAGGCAAATTTAGTAAATGCTCACTATTCGAATCACAAGCCGGTCCTCTGGTCCCACCTTCAGTCCCATTTGCCTCCCCACCCCCACATACACCCACACCACACAGCACACACCTACACCCACCCACCCACCCACACATACACGCACGCACACACACACACACACACACACACACACACACACACATCCTTCATCCCCTCCTTGACTGAACACCCCAGACACAGACTGAGTGAACTGGTTTGACCTTTCTGGATGGACCCCCGGGCTCCTTGTGTCTACAATGTCATCTGCGTTTGCTCTTCTCAGTGTCCACCTCCTCAGGAGAAAGCAGGTCCGTGGGATGACAGGGCATGTAGTGTCCAGGCCCCCGTGCACCCAGGGTTCCCCATACTTCCTGGTCCATTGGAGGTGTTGTAGGGATCTGTCCGAGGCGTTAGTGAACGGGGCGCATGTGCCCACTTGGGCGGACATGGCTGCTTCCTGAGCTGGCTTCTCTGGGAAGGAAGCAGGAGTCATTTCCCTCGCGGTGACACAGCTTAACATAGGGATAAGCTTCCTGGGTCCAAGCCGATGACACCAGCCTCTCTGCTGCCCAGTCTGCCCTTGCCTTCCTAGTATGACCAGATAGGTAGCTTTTCCCTGGAAAATCTTTTTAGGCAACTCCTGGTATTAAAAAAAAAAAAACCACAACAACAGCTATCGTCAGGGCCAAGGATTCTCTCTTTCTCTCGGTCTCTCTCAAGGTGATGTAGTGACTTTTAGCAGCTAACCAGCTTGTTGGAAAAATCTAGACAGAGGCAGGGGACAAGGGCAGCTAACCTCAAGTCCCACCTCCCGCTGGACCCACTTATCCCGAGGCGGGTAGAACGTCACACAGCAGATGGCCACAGGAACCAATGGAAGGTGAGGGACCAAGGGAGAGTGATGGCGGCAGGAAAAACCATAAGGTGGGCAACTCCTTAGCCTGAAATGTGCCTCCAAAATGAGAGGCTGGCATCATTGAGAGACGGACAAGTCCTACTGAGTTCCCATCACATCTGACAAAGTCACTGCCGAGTCGGGCTTGTATGTAACTCCGTCTACTAAAGAAAAATATTCAGACTTTCCCTCTAGAGCCCAAAGGGATTTTTCTCCAAACATATTATGGTGTGTTTGCAGTAGCGCAGTGGTTAGGAGACAGAGACGGTTTAAACTGAACTAGACGTATTTGTGCTCCTTCACAGTGTCAAAGAGAAATGTCACCGCAACACTGGTCTTTCCTAGTACCGCATTTTCTTAGTGTGTGTGGATCCAAAAGGCTGAAGCGCACGTTCTTCACTTTGTAAGACACGGTTTCCCGTGAATCATGACTTCTAAAAACGTCAGTGAATGTGATTTACATGAAATTAATGAGAAATGCCTTATGCTTCATAACATAAAGGAAAATGTTTCCTCTTACAACTTCAAATGGTTGTGTTTTAAAGACTATTAACAAAAAGTTTAGAGAAGATGACTCATGTGGTTATATAATATTTAGTTTAAAATTCTTTTCAAAATGTTGGATGCTAAATTGGATAAAGTTATATCAGCTGAAAGCTATCTGCCACCATTGGATGATTTTCAACACTTATAAATTCTGAAATAGAGATTATAGAACTAATTAAATCAGAATTTCATTCCCCAGATAACACCAGAAGGCTGAATGTAATTTATATCCACTTTTAGGTATGTCATATATAATATCCTATGAGTTAGCTCCTAACCATTATTTGCATAAAATTTCATGACTATCTATTTAACATGCTTGAAATTGGTACATTGGGAAACTAATTCTCTCTCTACACATTGTTGGAAGCAAAATATATTTGACTACTTTTAATTAATATTTCATAAATATGAAGAAAGCTGCTGTGCTGGGCTTCCTTGGTGAAATCACACTCTTATATGATACATATTGACGGAAGACTCATTGCTTCTCAGATTAAAACAGAACAAAATGCATCACCTTAAATCAAAATTAATATAACCACTATTTGTCTTTGCAGAGTAAATGCAGTGCAAATCAGCAAAACTTCAGAATCGTTTTTAAAGATCACTATAGAACAATGTATAGTCATATTATAATGGATTTGCATAGATGTGTGGCAAGTGGCATTTTTTATTTCATAATTGTATTTTAAGAGTGTTTGAAGAAATAACTATAAATAGAATGTAAGACTAAAAAAGACAGGAAGGAAGGAAAAGGAAAAAACAAAAAAAAAAAGGAAAATGGGAAAAAAGAAGTCAGCTTTGTGAAGTCTTTCATTACAGTGAAAGATCATCTCATTTACTCTCTGTCATTATTCAGCACAGACACAGGGAACCATTCAGTTTGCATTGTATGTATCCTAACTCTGGCCAGACAGCGTTCCTGGGCGTGCACGCGTGAGGTCGGAAGAGTTCACCAGTCACCATGTCTTCCACGAGAAGCCAGAGCTGTGTCCACGTGACTCAGGAGCAGGGGGATGGAGATCTTTTGCATATTACGGATTTATCATCAAATGCCATTTTTGGTGTCCAATAATCACTTCTCGTGTCCAATAAAGATGACTGGTCATGAGATCCTTAAACTTTTTCCATGGTATATATGAAACAAATAAAATGTATTTGCCCTTACAACAGTGACCAAAACAGGAGCAGATGGGCAGAATGTGTCTTCTGATAACGGCGTACTGTGGAGGACACATGGCTTTTGCTGTTACTTCCAAAATCCATAACATTTTGACGCTCATGAGAGAACATCTGATCATCGCCCCATGAGGGACACTCCGCAGAATGGCCTGTGATCTTTGCAAATGTCAAGGTCAAGAAAGAAAAAAGAAGGCAGAGGAGCTCTTCTGAATCGAAGAGGAGCAAACAAACAATGACAATTTGTGATCTTGCATCGGGTGCTGGACAGGAAAATTAAATACTTATGAGGACTCTGTTGGTGCAATTGCCAATGTCTGCAGGACAGTGCATTAGTTAATAGTATCGTATCGAGTTAAATACTCCGATTTTGATAATGGTACAGCGTTGGGCGAGAGAATGTCTATGCTCCTTAGAAACATGCAATAAAGAATGTAAGGGAAGTGGGGCAAATACAGCATTAGAATCCAGAAAACAAAGAATAGCAATAACAATATGGGGAGAGAGTAATTTTTCGTCTTACTCTCAAAACTCTTCCCTAAGTTTGAAATTAAATTACAATGAAAATTAACCGGAACACTGTGCCTGAATTGTCTTTGCCCAATGGGGCCTTTCAAGCCACTTGTCACAGCCACTTATGCCAGACCCTGGAAGGCCAAGGACACACTGTGAGCCCGGAACAGACACGGAGAGCAGCTGTGGGAGCGCCTGCCCAGCCCAGTGCTCACCCAGGGCGTTGAGAGGAGCAGAGCACACCTGACCCCAGCAGTTTCATTCGAGGGAGAAGTGTGCAGGCGGCCAGTGCACCTGCGTTAGCTGCTTTGAACTAATTCACACTGGGACACGAGTGATGACTCCGATTTTAGGTGCCACGCTATTGTGGCTTGACGAGACACTTGTTATCACCACCCCAAAACCAAGTTCATCCTCCCATGTGCTTTACTGACTTTGACTCTTAGATATTCAGTTTTAAGGACCAGAACTAGTTTTGACATGTTTAAAGCACCAAAGAGAATCTGTTTTCTGATTCAGGGCAGGTTAGTGTTTCTTCATACAAATTTAAGTTACATCTATACCAGAGTCGTATGGTGTCGTTTCAAAGATCAAAGGCAACATTGTAATAGTTGTGCGAAGCGATACTTTGTTAAAAAGAAAGAAGTAAATCATGACTGTCGTGTAAATAAAAAGATAAACATGTGTCCAAGATGTTTTTTCCCACAAGGGAACCAGGTTAATGTAACAAGTAGTTAAGGGGAGAATTCAACACACACAGGCACATTTCCAGGTATCAGGAATGCTAAAATAAACGTATGAGATAGAGGCAAAGCGGCTCAATGACCGCATGACGATTCTTAACTGCATTTCCGGGACAAATTTGCATTTCTAAGGATAGGAAGACTTGCATTACTATAAAAATGCTACAACTTGCTGCGTTACAAAGTGGTTCATTCGAAGAGGTAACCGAAAATGTGTTAGAGATGACGCTCAATAATCTTTTTTACCCACTTGAAAGTCTTTCTCCACATTTCCTGACAGTTGCTCTTGGGAACCACCTGCATTCTGGAGTGATTATTCCATGAACCACGCATCGATCAGTGCTTGGCGTCAACATTTAGCCATCACGGCTCAAAAGAA
>NW_019154218.1:29603-56595 GCF_002288905.1 Enhydra lutris kenyoni | reverse complement strand
AATTCCCCAGGGAATCCGTCAGGTCCTGGGCTCTTGTTTTTTGGGAGTTTTTTGATCACTGCTTCAATCTTGTTACTAGATATCGGTCTATTTAGGTTGTCGATTTCTTCCTGGTTCAATTTTGGGAGTTTGCAGTTTTCCAGGAATGCATCCATTTCATCTAGGTTGCTTAGCTTATTGGCATATAACTGTTGATAATAACTTCTGATGATTGTTTCTACTTCCTTGGTGTTGTGATCTCTCCCTTTTCATTCATAATTTTATTAATTTGGGCTTTCTCTCTTTTCTTTTGGATTAGTGTGGCCAATGGTTTATCGATCTTATTGATTCTTTCAAAAAACCAGCTTCTAGTTTCATTGATATGTTCTACTGTATCTCTGGTTTCTACCTCATCGATCTCAGCTCTAATCTTGATTATTTCCCTTCTTATGTGTGGAGTTGGTTTGATTTGTTGTTGATTCTCCAGTTCTTTAAGGTGTAGAGACAGCTGCTGTGTTCTGGATTTTTCAATTTTTTTGAGGGAGGCTTGGATGGCTATGTATTTCCCCCTTAGGACCGCCTTTGCTCTATCCCATAGGTTTTGGACTGAAGTGTCTTCATTCTCATTGGTTTCCATGAATTGTTTCAGTTCTTCTTTGATCTCCTGGTTGATCCAAGCCTTCTTAAGCAAGGTGGTCTTTAGCTTCCAGGTGTTTGAGTTCCTTCTGAACTTTTTCTTGTGATTGAGCTCCAGTTTCAAAGCATTGTGATCTGAGAATATGCAGGGAATAATCTCAGTCTTTTGGTATTAGTTGAGCCCTGATTTGTGACCCAGTACATTGTCTATTCTGGAGAAAGTTCCATGTGCACCTGAGAAGAAGGAGTATTCTGTTGTTTTAGGGTGGAATATTCTGTATTTATCTATGAGGTCCATCTGGTCCAATGTGTCATTCAATCCTCTGGTTTCTTTATTGATTTTCTGCTTCGATGATCTGTCTATTTCTGAGAGAGGCGTGTTAAGATCTCCTACTATTAATGTATTCATATCAATATGACTCTTTATCTTGATTAACAGTTTTCTTATGTAATTGGCTGCTCCCATATTGGGGGCATAGATATTTACAATTGTTAGATCACCTTGGTGGATAGTCCCTTTAAGAATTATGTAGTGTCCTTCTGTATCTCTGACTACAGTCTTTAGTTTAAAATCTAATTTATCTGATATGAGAATCGCTACCCCAGCCTTCTTTTGAGGCCCATTGGCATGAAAGATGCTTCTCCATCCTTTCACTTTCAGTCTGGGTGTATCTTTAGGTTCAAAATGGGTCTCTTGTAGACAACATATAGATGGGTCCTGTCGTTTTATCCAATCTGCAACCCTGTGCCGTTTTATGGGCGCATTTAGGCCATTCACATTGAGAGTGATTATTGATAGATACGTTTTTATTGACATCATGTTACCTTTGAAGTCTTTCTTTCTGTAGATTGTCTCTATATTTCTGTTCAATGCTATTCTTAGGATTTTTCCTCTTTTATAGAAACCCCCCTTAATATTTCCTGCAGTGTTGGCTTGGTGGTTGCATAGTCTTTTAAGCCTTGCCAGTCTTGGAGACTCTTTATCTCTCCACCCATTTTGAATGTCAGTCTTGCTGGATAAAGTATTCTTGGCTGCATGATCTTCTCATTTAGTGCCCTGAATATATCTTGCCAGCCCTTTCTGGTTTGCCAGGTCTCTGTGGACAGGTCTGACGCTATTCTGATGGGCTTTGCTCTGTAAGTAAGGAGCCTCTTTGTCCTAGCGGCTTTCAAGAAATTATACCTACAGTTATGATTCCTCAATTTGACTATCAGGTGCCTTGATGTTTTTCTGGAATCTATAATCTTGGGTGGAGACCGTTCGGCCTCTAGTACATGAACGTTGGTTCCATTCACGAGATTGGGAAAATTTTCATGAAGAACTTGTTCCACTATATCTTCTAGACTTCTTTCTTTCTCCTCCCCTTCAGGGATTCCAATAATTCTGACGTTGGAACGTTTCATGGTGTCATTTATTTCCCTGATTCTGTTTTCATGCTTTCTAAGCTGTTTGTTCCAGGTTTCCTCTTAATCCTTTCTATCTGTTTGTCCTCCAGATCACTAATTCTATCTTCTGTCTCAGTTATCCTAGCTTTGATAGAATTTAAATTAGATTGGAACTCATTGAGAGCATTGTGAACCTCAGCCCTAGTAGCTTTTAGCTCTGTCCTAACATTGTGAACATCCTGTCTGGTCGCTTTCAGCTCGGCCCTAATCAATTCCATTTGGTCATCCATGGCTTTCTCCAACGTAACTATTGCCTGGATAATTGTTAGCCTGAATTCTCTTTCCAACATATTGTCTATGTTGATAGCCATTAGCTCTGTTGCAGAAGGTCCACCCTCTGTATTTTTCTTCTGTTGGGCATTCCTCCTCCTAGTCATTTTGGTGAGAGATGACTGAACAGATGTAGCTGGTTGTATAGACCATGGTGCAGTCTGGGTGCGCCCTGGAACACTTCTGAGCAATCAGGATTCCCCACCCAAATGAGAGAAAAAAGAAAAGAAAAAGAAAAAAGAGAGAGAGAGAGAGAGAGAGAGAGAGACAGGAAAGAAAGGGAAGATGAAAGAGAAGGTTCAGCCCAAATGGGCCCCAAGGTAAGATTTATGAGGTATACAAACAAAAACAGACAAACAAAAAGACTGATAAAAGTATATAACAAGAGGAAAAAAAAATATATATGCAAATAAAGGAAGAACCTTGTCGAAAAGAACCCCAAGTGTAAGATTTATATACTATCAGGACAAACACAAAAACACAGAAACACTGGTGGAAGAAAAAGATGGGAGAGTGGTTATAAATTCTCAGTGTGGGTGAGGAAGGTTGTTTTGATTCTTCCTGGATGTATCTTGATATCTTTGTTAAGGGACTCAACTTTCCTAGGCTAAAGGGGGATTAAAAATTGGTTTACCAGGGCACCTGGGTGGCTCAGTGGGTTAAAGCCTCTGCCTTTGGCTCAGGTCATGATCCCAGGGTCCTGGGATCGAGCCCCACATTGGGCTCTCTGCTCATCGGGGAGCCTGCTTCCCCCCTCTCTCTCTCTCTGCCTGCCTGCCTCTCTGCCTACTTGTGATCTCTGTCTGTCAAACAAATAAATAAAATCTTTAAAAAAAAAAAAACTGGTTTACCTATAGGGGTAGTATTGATTGGGGGAAGGGAATTACTTTGAAGTTTAACTCTATATGAATATTAGAAAATAAAAATAAAAAAGGAATAAACTAGACTAAACTAAACTAAAATTTATAAAAAATTCAAAAAAATAGAAATGCAAAAGAAAAACACAGGTGTATGTATCAAAAAGTTCCGGTTAGAAGGTTATTATGGAATTTTATGTACTGGACAGCTCGCTGTGATGGTAAATAGGTTAAAAAATTATCTATATAAAAAAAATGAGCCAGAATAGTGGGAACAAATTAAAAATAAAAGTTGTCCTATGAAGTAGTGGTGGTGGTTCTCGTCATCTTTTTTTTTTTTTTCCTTTCCTGGTTGGTTTTCTGGGGGAGGGGCCTGCCACGTGGGTTTTCAGCCAATGATGTTCCCTGAGTTAAGTCCTCCCGCCCCCTCAAGGGGGTGGGCTCTGAGGAAACCGGTTTTTTCAGGCTTTTGTTCTCTGGAGGTTTTTATGTTTGCTCACCTTTTTTTTTTTTTTTTTCCCTCTAGCCTTGACCGCTTTTGATGGTTTTTGGAGGTTTAGAGGAAGCAAACTGCACCCTGACTCCCTCTCAGAGAGACGCCTCAGTCAGTTCTTCTGTGGGTGCCGAGAGCCCAGATAAATCCCCCCGTGGCCGCTGGCGGAGCAGGTTCCGAGTCGCGGTCCCTGGGGACGCAGGATCTTCTCCTTGTACCCAAAACCATGGCAGCGGCGGCTGTCTGGGCAGCTCCAGACCGCCGGAGAGGTTCCAAGCAGCGATCGCACGCTGAGATTTTCCCGCCGGCCGGGCTGGGGGTGCCTGGACTTTCTGGGTCTAAGAGCGCCCGGCTTGCGGCACCTCTCTCAGGGGAGAGTCTCGGGCGCGCGCGTCTCAGGCTCTGGAGCAGGGCTCGCGCGTTCTGCCGTCCGGTGGCTCCCATCCCCTCACAGGGGCCAGAACCCACGCAATCTCGGGCGCGCTGGCAGCTCAGGGACCAAGACCTGGTTTCTCCGCCGCACCCTCTCTGGCTCCGCGCCAGGGGAGGCTGTCCTGGGACCGGGGACTTAAGCCCCTGTCCCTAGACGCCCCGATTCCCGCAATCCCCCGCCCCCATGATCTTTTGCTCTTTTGGAGTGCGTTCAACCAGTCTCCAAGTTCATGCTGGTCCCCAGGTGCAGGGCGCTCTCGTATTGGGATATTACTTTCCAATGGGTCGCCTCTGGTGGCTCCCTCCCCCTTTTGTTATCTTCCGGTATCAGCCCGCCCTTCCCACTCCGCTTTACCTGCCCACTGGCATCTTCTGCCCGTGTAGAGATCCAGACGTGTATAATTCTGATCTCAGGCTGATTTCATGGGTGATCGGAGTCCTTTGGTAGGTAATCAGCTCACTTTAGGGTACAGGTTGAAAAGGCGCCTCCTCCTCCTTCCCCGCCATCTTGTCCCCCTCCACAACTCTTCTTTTAAATATGTCCACAGGATCATAAATGGGTTCCAGCTAAGGGGTGACTTAGCACAACTGCGCGTCCTAACAGCGATGTGTTCTCCACAACGGGGAGACCAGCAGCTTTGTGGGGGGAGCCTCACCTTCTCCTCCAACTCTTCTTCTGGGTAAAACCTTCAGCCTTCCTTCCTTCCCCCTCCTCCTCCTCTGATCATCCTTTTTATATCAAGGATCACGTTCACAGACATTGTTTTCTTATTTTTCCCATTCACCCCCAACAGTAAATGTTTACTTTATTGAGGCCAGATAAAGCCTCATCCCTCCATATCCCCTAGATTCCAAAATACCATCAAATAGAAGATACAACATAGAATAAGTAAGTTTTATTTATAAGTAAAAATCTGAAAATAGACCTCATTACTTTGAAATGCAAGTATTGTTTGAAAGAGGAATCCTGTTTGGGAAACTGACTTACGGACACTACTTTATCATCATGAAAATACGTCCCCTTCTTCTACCCACTAACCGGTAGACAGCAGCCCACGGCCTTAGCTCTATTCTTGCTCCACCACTTGCAACGCGGAGAAGAGGCTATAAAAGGATTTTTAAATTTGGGATCTTAGAAACCAGGAAAAGGAGATCATAGTCCTGTACTGCAAGGGGGAGGGAAACCATGCCCTCCTGGCCCCGCCCTCACATAACTTGTCCACCAGGCGCCCGTCGCTCCCTGGGGTCTGGTCATCTGATGGGGGGACAACTCCTCACTCCGTGTTGCTCGCTGCTGACCAGGTGGGGCAACTCAGTGGCTTCCAGTGGGGCAGATCCAGGCTGCACGCTCGCCGGCAGCGCGGACAGGCTGGGGTGCGGCCTGAGGGCTTCCTCCCATCCAGAGGTGGGACTGCAATTTTCTTCCTCGATTTTTAAGTTAATTAGAAGCACTGTATTTGGGATGCCTGGGTGGCTCAGTTGGTTGAGCAGCTGCCTTCAGCTCAGGTCATGATCCCGGCGTCCTGGGATCAAGTCCCACATCGGGCTCCTTGCTCATCAGGGAGTCTGCTTCTCCCTCTGCCTCTGCCTGCCATTCTGTCTGCCTGTGCTTGCTCTCTCTCTCTCTCTCTCTGACAAATAAATAAATAAAATCTTTAAAAAAAAATTAAAAAAAAAAGAAGCACTGTATTTTCAGAAGAGTGCTAAAAAAAGTCAGAGATCAGAGCGCTGGGGGTTTTTTTTTTTTTTTTTTTAATACAAATGGGCCTCACTGACGCTGGTTCTGCGGCTTCCATAGGACCCTCCTGTGCTCTTCCTTTGAGTTAGACTCACACCTGCTCCTGCCGTTGTCTCCTGTGGGGCACACCAAGGCCGTTGAGCAAAGGCTTTTGGATGTTCTGTAACTTAAATTACACCAGCCCTGCGTAGGGGGTGTTGAGGGGGGCAGGTGTGCTCGGGAGTGGTGGGGGCTGTGCTTTGTCTCTGCTGAGGCCCCGCCCCCTAAGTGTCCTCTCAGCCGCTTCCCATCACTGGCCTCCATTCTCCATCCTATTCTCTTTCAGTGTTCTCTTCCACTCCTTGTCCAGGTTTCCTCCCTTCAAAGTGCTGTCTGCCAGAGGGAAGGCACCATTCCTCTGTCACGCAGTAATCCTAGCTTCATTCAAAATTCCTCTGTGCATTCGTCCATCATCCTAGTGATGAAGCAAGATCCCCCTTCATGGCTCTTCCCGTTTCCCTTTGATAAATTACCTGGCCACCTCTAAAGCTTTGCGTGGGCTTTGGTGAATCGACCGGGCAGAGACTGTGCCATACCCATGCTGCTCTTTAAAACGAGCATCATTTGTTATAAGAAGTCATTAATTACGATGATGGAGCCCACATGATTCACTTAGCATCGTCTTCTAGCTTTGCGGGTTCTCCATGGAGGAAAGCGGAAAAGCCACCATGAAGAAAAGATCAGTCTTGAGACTCTCACTCTGACCAGAGGAAAAAAATGAGCCTTACAATGGGGGAGGGTCCAAAACTGTGGGCTTGGCCATTGCTCAGCCGATCTCAGAACCACGTTAGATATTCTAGAAGCCGATGGTCTGGACCACAAGAGGATGCCCAGAGGTCAAGTCTGTACATTTTTTAGAGTCATGATGAAAAGTTTCACCTGGTGCTTTGGAACATAATGGTTATTGGTAAATAGTGGGTATTATTACAGCAGTAATAATTAGCCAACATAACAAGCCAGATTATTGACTGACTCATGAACTTCGGTACAATATGATCCACCATTACAGCAGAAGGACAAATGGAAATAATTGCACGATGTCAACATGCCAAGTTCACAACCCTTGAACTTTTATCTGTAACTCTTAAAAGAGCCGTTCAGGAGTCTGGGTGTCTGGAAGTCAGTCCATTGATCTGAGAGGAAGAAATCAGTCAGGTGAGTAACAACTACCTACAGTGTAAGGTTTTCCTAACATCTTCATTTTCTGCATGAGTGCCTTTTTCTATTATTTTCTCTAGTCTCCATCTCTGACAAAGCTCTGAAAACTGCATTTAACATTTCTCATTTCTAAGGCTGACTTCACTTAATTCTTACCAAAGATGGTCTTTTCTCACATTGACTCTCCCTCTGGGAAGGCGATACTGACTGAGGTGGGCAGACTCCAAGATGGCCCCTGATGATTCAGCAGCCAGGTGTTACTAACCCTTGTCACCCCCTGGCCTTTGGACACATTCCCTGGGGCGGGGCGTTGCCCAGGAGCCATTGCCTGCACTTCCGGGGACATGGGCTATCTCTAGCTCCCCAGCTTCCGGGGACTCTCGCAACACAGATTTAAGTGTCCTCAGCTTTCCATCTCCCAGCCTGGGGTTGGTTTCTTTGGGCTTATTGCTCACTCGCGAAATTATTTTGCTGTTATCGTCTCTATTTTACTATAGTCCTGTCTTACATGTCTTTCAAAAATCCATTTACTGTCCTTTAAGAAAGATGTGATGAGAGAGGAGAGATAAATATGACAATCCTGGGGCGCCTGGGTGGCTCAGTGGGTTAAAACCTCTGCCTTCGGCTCAGGTCATGATCCCAGGATCCTGGGATCGAGCCCCGCATCGGGCTCTCTGCTCAGCGGGGAGCCTGCTTCGTCCTCTCTCTCTGCCTGCCTCTCTGCCTCCTTGTGATTTCTGTCTGTCAAATAAATAAATAAATCTTTAAAAAAAAATATGACAATCCTTTGAATTGAATTGGAAGTCCTTGATACTCCTCCCCCCCTCAACCCTCATTTCCCTGATGTGTATATTGAAGATTTTGGACATACACCTATGTATGTACACAACCCAAATGCAGACACTATTCCCCAAGTCTCTGTTGGGGAAGCAAAATGTCAAAGTAATGTATTTCTAGATTTTTCATTGAATTTTACCTCATTCCTTATGTCTACATTATCTGCTGAATTCTGCATTCAGAAGATGCTACTTCTGACCTTATCCATGTTTTTCGTGTCTTGGATTTTTCTTTTTTTCAGCTGTGTTCTTTTAAGATGAGATAATCTCTTGAGTTTGTGGTTCAGGCAAAATGCAAGCTTTACTGCTATTCCACAAAACTTCCATTTTCCAAACTTACTTCCAATTTTAAGAAAAAAATCCTGTGAGTTTGTTTATTAAATAAATACTCCAATTAAATAGAATAAGTCTTTGCTTATCTTATTTAAATGCATCAAGCATCAAAGTCTCTCAAAATTGTGCATAGTCATTGGAAATTCTCACATAAATTTTACCTTGGTACTTATTCTAGTATCTTATAAATATGATCCAAGTTCATGGAGAGTGGGAAATGCCTGAATAGCATGGGTATAACTAAGACAAATGGTGCTTTCTCTGCACTTCTTCCAAGAAATCGGAGCCCCAGCAAAGGTTCCAACAGGAGACACCTTGTCCCTGAGGGAACAACATCCAATTTCTCTACAAGCCAATGAGTGGCTCACCATTTTCCCAGTCCAGTGCCATATTTTTAGCCCCAATTTTTATGATTGTTTGAACACACTGACACTCTCAGTTACTTTCTTCTGCATGGTGTTTAGAGATCCCTCTCCCTGGCTCCTCTCTTTCCCCTGAATCATGAGGTCAATGTCCCAGATGACATAAACCAAATAAAGTCAAGATACAATTGTAAAACCAGACTTAATATTTACATTTTTAAAATGTGTTTTTAATTTTAAATGTAATTTCTGTCTTCTTTTTTCTCTCTGGATTAAAAAGCTGTCTTTTCATTTTCTTAGATGCAATAGATATGTTAAGCTGATTTTGCCTCTATGTTTATTAATCATTTATATCTACTTAATTCCAAAAGACATCTATGGTGGTTTTACAATAAGGGGCACAAAAATGACAAAGCCAATTAAAAATGATTAAAGTAAAAAAATAAGAATAAGAAATAAAAGTGATTGAAGTAATAAAATCTATTAATAAAAAAAGAGAGGTATAAGTATAAGTGGTACATTAAGGAAGGAGAAGAAATGAAATCATATTAAATGTTCAAGCCACACCATGCAGAAAATGAGTGGAAAACAAAACCAGGAACAAATAAGGACAACAAATAGAAAGTAGTAACAAATATGGTAAATAGTAATCCAACTGTATCAATAATTAAGAGGCACAGACTGTCAGTAGATCAAAACACAAAGTCCAATTATATGTTGTCTAGAAGAAACCCACTTTAAATATAAAGACACATATAGATTAAAAGTAGAAAGTTGAAGATAAATATACCATGCTAACCTTAATTAAAAAAAAAAAAAAAAGCAGAAGTGGCTCTATTAGTTTCAGACAGAGCACTTCAGGACAATGAAAGGTTACCGGGGATAAAGGAAAGCATTGGGATGTCTGGCTGGCTCAGTCAGGAAAACATGTGACTCTTAATCTCAGGGTCATGAGTTCAAACCCCACACTGGGTGTAGAGATTATAAATGTAAAACAAATAAAGAAAAGTATTACATAATGATAAAGTGTGTTTTAGAGCATTTAAACATATGAGACAAAAACTGATAGAACCATAAGAAGAATAAGATAAATCAGTGGAATTATTACAGTTGGAGACACCAGCCCTTGTCAGTTAGAAATGGGTGTGTCAGCAGGCACAGAAGCAGTAAGGACAAGGTTGAACTCAGCAGCATCTTCCACCAACCAGACATAAGGGACACCTACAGGCCACTTCATCCAACACCAGCAGAGCACCCATCGCTGTCAAGCTCGCTTGGAACAGTCACCAAAATAGACCACGTCATGGGCCATAAAACAGACCTTAACAGATTAAAAAAAGGGTGGGAGGAATCATATAATGTCTATTCTCAGACCATACTGAAATTAGAGTAGAAATCAATAGCTGGAAAATTTCAAAATACTTGAAGATTCAACAACACATTTCTAAATACCACATGGGTAAAGAAGACATCTCAAGAGAAAGTTTTAAAAATTTTCAATGAAGTAAAAATGAAACCATAACTCATCAAAGTCTTCAAGGTGCAGCCAAAGATGTGCTTCAAAGGAGATGTATAGCATTCACTGTGTGCATCAAAAAAGAAGAAAGATCTAAGATCTAAGAAGCTCCTTCTTCATAGATTTATATTTAGACCTAATATCTAAAAACCAATGATCTAAATTTTCACCTTAATCAACTAGAAAAAAAAAGAGTAAATTAAATCCAAAGTAAGGAGGAGTAAAGGAACAATAAAAATTAGAGCAGAAATCAATGAAATTGAAAGTAAGAAATCCACAGAGAAAATCAACAAAACCAAAAGCTGATTCTTTGAAAAGATCAATAAAACACACAATCCTCCAGCCAGGCTAACTAAGAAGTCATACAGTCAAAATTCTAAGGAGAAGACTTTCATGAATGACTATAAATTCAGAATCTCCACCATTAACTCTATCAAAATATTACAAATACTAAGAATTATGTGTTTTTGAAAGTTTGGTAGAATTCCCCAGGGAATCCGTCAGGTCCTGGGCTCTTGTTTTTTGGGAGGTTTTTGATCACTGCTTCAATCTCGTTACTAGATATCGGTCTATTCAGGTTGTCAATTTCTTCCTGGTTCAATTTTGGGAGTTTATAGTTTTCCAGGAATGCATCCATTTCATCTAGGTTGCTTAGCTTATTGGCATATAACTGTTGATAATAACTTCTGATGATTGTTTCTCCTTCCTTGGTGTTCATTGTGATCTCTCCCTTTTCATTCATAATTTTATTAATTTGGGCTTTCTCTCTTTTCTTTTGGATTAGTGTGGCCAATGAAACTCGACCATTCTCTTACACCTTACACAAAGATAAACTCAAAATGGATAAAAGACCTCAACGTGAGACAGGAATCCATCAGAATCCTAGAGGAGAACATAGGCAGTAATCTCTTCGATATCAGTCACAGCAACTTCTTTCAAGATATGTCTCCAAAGGCAAAGGAAACAAAGGCAAAAATGATCTTTTGGGACTTCATCAAGATCAAAATCTTCTGCACAACAAAGGAAACAGTCAACAAAACAAAGAGGCAACCCACAGAATGGGAGAAGATATTTGCAAATAACAGTACAGAGAGGAGCTTGATATCCAGGATCTATAAAGAACTCCTCAAACTCAACACACACAAAACAGATAATCATATAAAAAAATGGGCAGAAGATATGAACAGACACTTCTCCAATGAAGACATACAAATGGCTATCAGACACATGAAAAAAATGTTCATCATCACTAGCCATCAGGGAGATTCAAATTAAAACCACATTGAGATACCACCTTCAACCAGTTAGAATGGCCAAAATTAGCAAGACAGGAAACAACATGTGTTGGAGGGGATGTGGAGAAAGGGGAACCCTCTTACACTGTTGGTGAGAATGCAAGTGGGTGCAGCCTTTTTGGAGAACAGTGTGGAGATTCCTCAAGAAATTAAAAATAGAACTTCCCTATGACCCTGCAATAGCACTACTGGGTATTTACCCCAAAGATACAGATGTAGTGAAAAGAAGGGCCATCTGTACCCCAATGTTTATAGAAGCAATGGTCACGGTCGCCAAACTGTGGAAAGAGCCAAGATGCCCTTCAACAGATGAATGGATAAGGAAGATGTGGTCCATATACACTATGGAGTATGATGCCTCCATCAGAAAGGATGAATACCCAACTTTTGTAGCAACATGGACGGGACTGGAAGAGATTATGCTGAGTGAAATAAGTCACGCAGAGAGAGTCAATTATCATATGGTTTCACTTATTTGTGGAGCATAACAAATAGCATGGAGGACAAGGGGAGATGGAGAGGAGAAGGGAGCTGAGGGAAATTAGAAGGGGAGGTGAACCATGAGAGTCTATGGACTCTCAAAAGGGTTTTGAAGGGGTGGGGGGTGGGAGGTTGGGGGGACTAGGTGGTGGGTATTAGGGAGGGCACGGATTGCATGGAGCTCTGGGTGTCGTGCAAAGACAATGAATACTGTTACGCTGAAAAGAAATTAAAAAAATAATTATGTGTTTTCATTCCATTTTACTTTATTTTAAAAAATGATGCCTTATTATTGGAAAGAAAAACAACAAAATCATTTTATCAGGAGCTTAGATTAGATTGTAAACAGTACATGTAAGAATAAAATGCAGTTTGGAAATTTCTTCTAACAGAAAAAAATCCTACTGGATACTATCTCTCTTTCTCTGGTACAGAGTCACAAACATCTTTCTTTTTTCTTTCTTTTTCTTTCTTTTTTTTTTTTTTTTAAGAAACTTAAAGTTTTTGGTCTTTCCTCAGTGACATCAAATTGTGTTCACTTCTCTTCTGATTGTCTAACTTCATGTGAATAAACCTGTTGAGTTTTAATCATTTATTTTACATTCTGTGTTCCATTTTTCAATGAGCTGTCCCTAGATTAATTTTTAAGATTGTGAACCTCCAATTTTATGAAGGAAAAGTGATTTTAGAAATCATGGTATTTTACAGCATGATAATTCATCATGCATTAGAAACTGGATTTAATCACAACTAAATTTTCATCTAGAAAATAATTAGTACTTTGTGAATGTTCCCTTAAACTATACCTCACTAATTTGGGTAGGATTCTTGAATGAGTGATTTATGGTTTGTTCAGTTTGCCAAGTTAAGAAGTTTTACTGTTTTCTTTGTCTCTGAGTGGCAGGCAGGGTTTTCCATCACTCTCACACACAAAACATAAAGTTGTGTTTTCTCTTCTTTTGCTTTCTGCATCTCTCCCTCTAGCTTTCATTTCCCTTGGCTTTGCTTCTCTTTGCATGAAACATATGGTTTCAGATGTTAATATTCTCCTGATCTTCATTATATCTTGATTTAGCTTCTGGGCTCTGGGAGTTTTGAGTACCCTGCCTATCTGTTAAATTCCTTATAATGACTAATATGTAATCTCCTTTGATAAGCAACTTTTGGGATTGATTTTTTAAGTTAAGAAATGCAACCAAATGGTTATGTTTGTCTCCTGGATCCCCAGTAAATCTCATGATGCTTTAAGTACAGGGGCAGAAGAATCAAACAGGGTGCATGCTTTACCCGCGGACTGCTGAGTGCTGTCCCTTGGAGACTGTCACTGGGCAGCTGGAGCAGAGGCTGTGGAATCTTCCTGGAGTGGACTGGTGTTTGGATTTCACAGAAGAGAAATCTTAGGTGAACCTCTTGCAGGCCTGTCATCTCTAACAGAATGGACTCACGTTTTCCTGCTGGATGACGGAGGTCAGGGTCCCCTTGAGGCTGGCTTGCAACATGGCCAAGGAAAAAGTTCCCTCCAACCACCCTGGTTGATCCCAGGGAGTGGGACTCAACGCAGAGCCTCGCGTGCTCCCCTAAGGCTCTGTCTGCTCTGACTCCCCAAGGCTGACTCATAGCGTGGCCATACTGCCCAAGGCTTTCCCAGAGGTCTCTGCTAGCTTTCCTGGCTCCTTCTCACTGAACCTGGGCTTGGCTTTCCCTAACCCTGGGCTTTGGCTTTCACTGAGCCAAACATGAACTAAGTGCGGCCAATGTTTACCCTCTGTCTGCATTATCTGTAAGCTCTCAGTTTCCTCCAATGCTCTAAAACTTAGATGAGAAGTCTGCTTATGTCTTCTCACCTCTGCGGAGAGTTGTCATTCATGTGAGGGGCCTCTCTAATAACCATCTGGCTGCTCCCAGTCAGCACACAGCCCTCAGCAGCTGTTAAGTAGGAGACAGCTTGTGCACACGCCTCAGCAAAGCCCATTCATCCTATGGGGAGAGGCATTAGAAACAGGAGGAATTTGGTTAAGTTGATGAAAGATGGACTCCATTACGCTTCCATCTGTGTCACAGACCTTGCTGTAATTCTTCTGTTCTCATCTATTGATTTGCAGACGTTAATATTGTTTGACAACTGCTTAGCATCTGAAATAAATCATGACCTCATTTTTTTACCTAAATGTTGTTGTAAACGTATTTGTACATTCATCATGCATTTAAAAGGTGACCATTTTCACTAAACATCTGCTTGGAAAACATGGAATCGATGATTGTAAATATAAAGTAACTCTTGTGACTTCAATAAATTCTCTCAGTGGAGGTGTACTGATGACTTATTCCCCCCAGCAGGTCCCACAACCATGCAGGGATGTAGGGGAGAGACAAAGTGGCAAAGAACAGTGACGACCCACAGCAATCTGGATCACCAAGGGCACCTCTTTCCAAGCTACATGATTACCCAGATATTCGCAGCTGAGATGAAACTGGCAGAAAGGGTTCCCTGGGGGGCCCTGGGTGGCTCAGTTGGCTGAGCATCTGCCTTCAGCTCAGATTATGATCCCAGGGTCCTGGGATTGAGTCCTGCATTGGGCTCCCTGCTCTGCAGGAAGCCTGCTTCTCCCTCTCCCACTCCCCCTGCTTGTGTTCCCTCTCTCACTGCCTCTCTCTCTGTGCCAAATAAATAAATAAATAAAAGTCTTAAAAGAAAAAAAAAAAAAAAAGAAAGGATTCACCAAAGAGCAGTCACCTCACTTTGGAAGAAGTAGTTTCCATGAGGGAACCCTCTTTAAAAGCTTCTCTAGGACAAGAGACAAACTTGATAGAATTTGTCCAACTTTGATACAGATCCTGGTCACACAAATGTAGCTTTGCCAGCAAGAAGCCGCCAAAGAACAAAAACCTCCAGAGAACAAAGCCTGAAAAACTGGTTTCCACAGAGCCCAGCCCCTTGATAGGGGGTAGGGTGACTCAGCCCAGGCAAGATTGACTGGAAAACAATGCAGCAGGCCTCTCCTCCAGAAGAGAAACCCAAAGACCCAGAGGACAACCACCACAGGGTCCCCATAAAACTATAAAACCCCAACATTGGGAGAAAACAATATACTAAGCTTTCAGTATTGTCCCCAAACCTGTATATTTCATAGATACAACTATTTTTTTTAATTCATTCTTGTGGGGTGGCTCAGTAGGTTAAACCTCTGCCTTCAGCTCAGGTAAGATGTATAAGGTTTACCTTATACATCTTACTTTTGGGGCTCATTTTGGATGGTTTATTTTTCTTTTTTTACTCTCTTTCTCTCCCTTTTTACTTCTTCTTACTTTTTGGTGGTGACTTCCGATTGTTCTGGAACTTCCCAGGGTGCATCTTGCCTAGATTGTGGTTGATATATTCAGCTATACATCCCCTCAACCACCTCTCACCAAAATGACAAGGAGAATGAACACCCAACAGAGGAAAAATTCAGAGGCTTTGTCCTCTGCCACAGAACTATTGGATAAGGACATAAACAATATGTCAGAAATGGAATTCAGCGTGACAATTATCCAGGCAATGGCTCCGTTGGAGAAGATCATTAGTGGCAACATAGAATCTCTAAGGACAGAAGCAAGAGCTGATCTGGCAGAGCTTAAAAATGCTATCAATGAGATCCAATCTAATCTGAATACTCTGCAGGTAGGGTAACCAAGGCAGAAGATCAAATTAGTGATCTAGAAGAAAAAACGATAGGAAAGAAGGATCAGAAGGAGGTCTGGAACAAACAGCTTAGAAGCCATGAATACAGAATTAGGGAAATAAATGATGCTATGAAATGTTCCAATGTCAGAATTATTGGGATCCCCAAGGGGGTGGAGAGAGAGAGAAGACTAGAAGATATTGTTGAACAACCACTGGATGAAAGTTTTCCCAATCTGGGGACTGGAACAACTGTTCGTGTCCTAGAGGCAGAGAAGACACCCCCCAAAATCAACAAGTCTAGAGATACCGCCAGGTACATAATTGTGAAATTCACGAGACATAAATTCAGAGAAGATGTCTTAAGGGCAGCTGGGGGAAGAGATTCCTTATGTACAGGGGAAGGACCATCAGAATAATGTCAGAACTGTCCACAGAAACCTGGCAAATCAGAAAGGGCTGGAAAGACATATTCAGGGCACTAAATGAGAAGAACATGCAGCCAAGAATACTTTACCCAGCAAGGCTGACATTCAAAATGGATGGAGAGATAAAGAGCTTCCGAGATCGGCAAGATTTAAAAGAGTATGTGACCATGAAGGCTGCACTACAAGAAATATTAAGGGGGGGGGGTTCTATAAAAGAAGAAAGAACCCAAGAGTGACATAGAACAGAAATTTACAGAGACAATCTATAGAAACAAGGACTTCACAGGCAACATGATGTCAATAAAAACTTATCTTTCAATAATCACTCAGTGTGAACAGCCTAAATGCTCCCATAAAAGAGCACAGGGTTGCAGACTGGATACAATGACAGGACCCATCCATATGCTGTCTACAAGAGACACATTTGGAACCTAAAGACACATCCAGACTGAAAGTGAAGGGATGGAAAACCATCTTTCATGGCAACAGGCCTCAAAAGAAGGCCGGGGTAGCGATTCTCATATCAGATAAATTAAATTTTAAACTAAAGACTGTAGTCAGAGATACAGAAGGACACTACATCATTCTTAAAGGGTCTACCCACCAAGAAGATCCAACAATTATAAATATTTATGCACCCAACATGGAAGCAGCCAACTACATAAGCCAACTGTTAATCAAAATAAAGAGTCATATTGATATGAATACATTAATTGTAGGGGATTTTAACACACCACTCTCAGTAATAGATGGATCATCTAAACAGAAAATAAACAAAGAAACAAGAGCATTGAATGACACATTGGACCAGGTGGACTATATAGATATATACAGAACATTCCACCCTAAAACAACAGAATACTCATTCTTCTCTAGTGCACACGGAATTTTCTCCAGAATAGACCACATACTCCAACACAAATCAGGTCTCAACTGATACCAAAAGATTGAGATTATTCCCTGCATATTCTCAGACCACAATACTTTCAAACTGGAACTCACCACAAGAAAAAGTTTGGGAGGAATTCAAACACTTGGAAGCTAAAGACCATCCTGCTCAAAAATGTTTGGATCAACCAGGAAATCAAAGAAGAACTTAAACAATTCATGGAAACCAATGAGAATGAAGATACTTCTGTCCAAAACCTATGGGATACAGCAAAGGTGGTTCTAAGGAGGAAATACATAGCCATCCAAGCCTCACTCAAAAAAATTGAAAAATCCAGAATACACCAACTCTCTTTACACCTTAAAGAACTGGAAAATCAACAACAAATTAAGCCAACCCCACGCACAAGGAGGGAAATCATTAAGGTTATAGCAGAGATCAGTGAGTTAGAAACTAAAGATACAGTAGAACATATCAATGAAACTGAAGCTGGTTCTTTGAAAGAATTAATAAAGTCAATATACCACTGACCGAACTAATCCAAAAGAAAAGAAAGAGAACCCAAATTAATAAAATTATGAATGAAAGGGGAGAGATAACAACTAACACTAAGGAAATGGAAACAATCATCAAAAATTATTATCAACAGTTATATAGCAGTAAGTTAAACAACCTAGAAGAAATGAATGCATTCCTGGAACCTTATAAACTTCCAAGACTGAAACAGGAAGAAATAGACAACCACAATAGACCACTATCTAGTAACAAGATTGAAGTAGTAATCAAAAACCTCTCAAAAACAAGAGTCCAAGACCTGACAGATTAAATGGGAAATTCTACCAACAGTCGAAGAAGAAATAATATCTATTCTCCTGAAGCTGTTTCAAAAAATAGAAACAGAAGGAAAACTTCCAGACTCTTTCTATGAAGCCAGCATTACCTTGATTCCAAAACCAGGCAAAGACCCCATCAAAAAGGAGAAATTCAGACCAATATCCTGAGAAATATGGATGCCAAGATTCTCAACAAGATCCTAGCTAATAAGATCCAACAGCACATTAAAAAGATTATCCACCGTGACTAGGTGGGATTTATCCCTGGGCTGCAAGGGTGGTTCAACATTCACAAATCAATCAATGTGACAGAACAAATCAAGAGAAGAGAGAAGAACCACATGGTCCTCTTAGTTGATGCAGGAAAAAGCATTTAACAAAATACAGCATCCATTCCTGATTAAAACTCTTCAAAGTGTAGGGATAGAGGGAACATTCCTCAATGTCATAAAATCTATCTATGAAAAACCCACAGCGAATATCATTCTCAATGGGGAAAAACATACAGCCTTCCCATTGAGATCAGGAACACGACAAGGATGCCCACTCTTGCCACTGTTGTTCAACATAGTACTAGAAGTCCTAGCAACAGCAATCAGACAACAAAAAGAAATAAAATGTATTCAAATTGGCAAAGAAGAAGTCAAACTCTCTCTTCACAGATGACATCATACTTTATATGAAAACCCAAAAGACTCCACCCTCAAACTACTAGAACTCATACAGCAATTCACAGAAATCAATGCACAGAATTCAGTTGCTTTCTTATACACTAACAGTGAAAATATAGAAAGGGAAATTAGAGAATTGATTCTATTTACTATAGCACCAAAACCATGATAACTTGGAATAAACCTAACTGAAGAGGTAAAGGATCTGTACTCGAGGAACTACAGAACACTCATGAAAGAAATTGAAGACACAATAAGATGGAAGACCATTCCATGCTCATGGATTGGAAGAATAAACATTGTTAAAATGTCTACACTGCCCAGAGCAATCTATACTTTCAATGCCATCTGGATCAAAATTCCACTGGCATTTTTCAAAGTGCTGGAACAAACAATCCTAAAATTTATATGGAACGAGAAAAGACCCTGAATCGCTAAGGAAATGTTGAAAAAGAAAAACAAAGGTGGGAGCATCATGTTACCTGATTTCAAGCTTTACTACAAAGCTGTGATCACCGAGACAGCATGGTACTGGCACAAAAACAGACACATAGACCAGTGGAGCAGAGTAGAGAGCTATGGACCCTCAACTCTATGGTCAAATAATCTTTGACAAAGGAGGAAAAAATATCTATTGGAAAAAAGACAGTCTCCCAGTGCTGGGAAAACTGGACAGCTATGTATAGAAGAATGAAACCTGACCACTCTTTTACACCACACACAAAGATAAACTCAAAATGGATAAAAGACCTCAATGTGAGGCAGGAATCTATCAAAATCCTAGAGGAGAACATAGGCAGAAACTTCTTTGACATTAACCACAGCAACTTCTTTCAAGACAGGTCTCCAAAGGCAAAGGAAACAAAAGTGAAAATGAGCTTTTGGGACTTCATCAAGATCAAAAGCTTCTGCACAGCAAAGGAAACAGTCAACAAAACAAAGAGGCAACCCACGGAATGGGAGAAGATATTCACAAATGACAGTACAGACAAAGGACTGATATCCAAGATCTCTAAAGAACTCCTAAAACTCAACACACACAAAACAGATAATCATGTCAAAAAATGGGCAGAAGACATGAACAGACACTTTTCCAAAGAAGACATACAAATGGCTAACAGACACATGAAAAAATATTCATCATCATTAGCCATCGGGGAGATTCAAATCAAAACCACATTGAGATACTACTTTACAGCAGTTAGAATGGTCAAAATTAACAGGACAGGAAACAACAAGTGTTGGAGAGAATATGGAGAAAGGGGAACCCTCTTACACTGTAGGTGGGAATGCAAATTGGTGCAGCCACTTTGGAAAACAGTGTGGAGGTTTCTCAAAAAATTAAAAGTAGAGTTCACTATGACCCTGCAATTGCACTCCTGGGTATTTACCCCAAAGATACAGATGGAGTGAAAAGAAGGCCATCTGTACCCCAATGTTCATAGCAGCAATGGCCACGGTCGCCAAACTGTGGAAAGAGCCAAGATGCCCTTCAACAGACGAATGGATAAGGAAGATGTGGTCCATATATACAATGGAGTATTATGCCTCCATCAGGAAGGATGAATACCCAACTTCTGTATCAACATGTATGGGACTGGAGGAGATTATGCTGAGTGAAATAAGTCAAGCAGAGAAAGTTAATTATCATATGGTTTCACTTACTTGTGGAGCATAAGGAATAGCATGGAGGACATTGGGAGAAGGAAAGGAAAAGTGAATTGGGGTAAATTGGAGAGGGACATGAACCATGAGAGACTATGGACTCTGAGAAACAAACTGAGGGTTTTGGAAGGGAGAGGGTGGGGGGGTGGGTGAGCCTGGTGGTGTGTATTAAGGAGGGCACGTATTGCATGGAGCACTAGGTGTGGTGCATAAACAATGAATCTTGGAATCCTGAAAAACAAACAAACAAACAAACAAAAATCAGTAAATGTAGCTTTGCATTGCTTAAATTTCTTAAGCTACAGTAACATAAGAATCAATCTGCTAAGATACGCCAAATTTTAGGCGCTACTCTTGGTGGTTGTGAGTTTCCCTCCTGCCGGTAGAGGAGGTCAGGTAAAGTGCCCCATTCAGCACTTCCCACGAAACCCTGAGTCCTCTCTGTTTGAGGTTCTGTGCTACCTTGTGGCCGCCCACACATGGCCATCCTCCCAGAGTGACCTCTGGTTCCTCCTCATCCAGGCTGCTTGTGTCCTACTAACTGGATTCCTCCCCTCAACGGAACTCCGTTTTATTTTCTCCGCACCCCAAATTTGGTCTGGATGTCAAAACTGATGATGCCACAGGCATCCACCACGAGGAGCCGAAATGCCGGTTACTAGCATAACGAAGCTTTCTCCAGAGGGAAAGGGGGCTTCCCGGCAGGAATGAGAATTGCTGGAGAAAACCAGGAAGAGAAGACTGGCCTGCGGTTCTGACAGTGCTTAGGGTCTGGGGCTTGGGTGTGGATGTTCAGGTGTATTTCAACTCCCCATGGGCACAAAGGAAGGAGCCTGGGGACTTTCTTACCAGCTTGTCCAGACGGCAGGCAGAGGGGGAACCGGGACGGTGAGATGTAAGTGTTATCATAGTCGAACATCAACAGTCAGACTTTTTATTACATATTTTTTAGTTTCTTGAAGGGGAGCTTGGGTGGTTGATTTGAGCCTTACTGTTTCCCTAACATTAGCATTTACATATGTAGGCTTTTCTCTCAACCCTGCAGAAACTGTACCCCATAAATCAGGACAGGTCATGTTCTTACTTTCATTCAGTTTAAGATCTTTTCCAAACTCCCTTGTGAAATTTTTTTGAATGGTCATTTAGAAGTGAGTTCTTTAATTTCCACATATGTTTAGGTTTACCCCCTTTCTTTTTGCCATCAATTTCTGATTCTGTGGCAGTCAGAAAACATCCTGTCTTTCGATCCTCTGTCTTTCCACTCGCTGCCACCTTTTGTGATAAATTTATCTCACTGCAGCATTTTAAAGACTACGTTGATTCTTAACTATGTTTTCGAGTTTTGTTTTTGTTCTTGTTTTTAGTGGTTGCTGTAGGGATTACAATATTTCCCAATTTTCACAACCTAGGTCAGATTAGCAAGAACTTAATTTTGACAAAATATAGAAACTTTTTCTCTAATATAGATGCACTTGCATACCCACCTCTGTGCCATCATTGCCATATATATTCCATTTTTGTGTGAGTCTAATAATACTGTGTTATAATTATCACTTGCACAATCTCATGCTTTTTAACATAGGTAAGAGAAGAAATGAGAAAAACATCACTTATAAAGTATTTATATTAACCCACACATTTACCATTCTCATGGCTTTTTTTTTTCTTCATGGCTTCATGTTGCCATCTGATAGAAATTTTTTTCCCAGACAACAAGTCTTCTTTAATATTTCCAGTATGTCCTTTTTGCTGGCAATAAACTCTTTCACTCCATTATCTGGAAATATCTCTATTTAACTTTTGGCTTTGAAGGATCCTTTTTCTGGAAATAGAATTCTTGGTGGACTATCCCACTCGTCCCCAGCACTTTGGTTGTGGCGTTCCAATATTCTCTGCCTCACAGCGTGTCTGAATCCCATCGATACTTCCCTACGTGTGACAAGTCATCAGTCTCTTCCTTCCCTCCTTCCCTCCTTCCCTCCTTCCTTCCTTCCCTCCTTCCTTCCTTCCTTCCTTCCTTCCTTCCTTCCTTCCTTCTCTTCTCTAAAGAGTGCTAGGTGTGGATCTCTTTACATTTATTTTCCATGAGATTTATTGAGTTTCTTGGCATGTTCTTAGCCATTCATTCTTGGAATATGTTTTCTAATTTCTTCTCTGTTCTCTCCTTTGAGACGTGTATGACAGGTTGGTGCTCTCAGTGGTTTCCGTGGGTCTCTTCTGTTGGGATTTATTCTGTCATTTCCCATGTTCTGGGATAAGCTAATTGTTGTTCATCTAGATGCTATTTCCCTGCTTTTCTTTCTGCTATCTTGATTTGATGTTGAGCCCCTTAGGTGACTTTTTTCATTTCAATTATTATTCTTATCCAACTGCAGAAATTCCCTTAGATCATTATTGTAACAAATAAATTGTATACCTTTTAGACTCTCTACTGGTTTATTCAAACAGAGATTATTTCACACTATAATTCCTTACATCTGGTTTTCTTCACTTGTTTGAACATACTTGTCATGGCTGCTTTAAGTCTCTCCTACAAGTATAACGTCTGGGCATATATGAACGGATTTGTTCCCTTTCATTTCGAGCATGGGCCATGGCTCCCTCTTTCTTTCCATGTCTCCTAGTTTTGGTTAAAAACTGAACAGTTTACATAACGTATCAGAAATCGACTCCGACTTTCCTCTTCGGTTGCTGTTATTATTGGTTTGTTCACTTGCTGGTTTCTCTGTTTATTATCCTGTCTTGACAGACTCTGTGAGTTCTGTGGCGTGCNCGGTCGCTGTTATTATTGGTTTGTTCACTTGCTGGTTTCGCTGTTTACTATCCTGTCTTGACAGACTCTGTGAGTTCTGTGGCGTGCAGAAGCTGATGTCTCTGCTCAGAAAATGTTTATATTCTTAATTTACAATTCTGACTTCCCTGCATCCACATTGCTTAATCCGAAGCTTGAGCAGATTGTGCTCCAAGACCTCAAGGCCATGAGGTATTTATCTCTGCCAGTGTCTGTGGGTTTGGAAGAGCAAGTTCAAAGCTCGGGATGTTTTCAAGCCTGGCTTATACATTGTGCTTGCTCATTCCCGTTTTTTCTGTGCCTGAAGACAGCCTCGGGATCTGCTGTATTTGTGGCTAACTGGAGCCCTTTCTTTCTGCCAGCGAGCTCTGTCTACCATGGGAGAGAAGTTGGCGGTTGTCACCGCCCACCACTTCATGTCAGCCTGTCTGCACCCACTGAGCCCCGGGCTAGAGCGCCTGCGATTCCTCTGTTCTGACCCCAGACTTAGCACTTTTCCAAGAAGGGACAGTTCTCAGATTATTTCAAACTTTGGTTGATTTCCCAGACATCTGAAAGAATTGTTTTGTTACTTTTGCTCATTTATAGCCGCTTTTGTGGGGAGGGAGTGGCAGACCTTCTTCCTTCCTCCATTAGAGCTGGAAGTTCTGGCATTGTTCAATTTTACAAGTGAAAAAGAAGTTCCAAACTGAAGTCATTTCAGAACATGACTTACAATTAGGCCAGGCATGTTTCTTTGCTGTGGAAGTTCCCACAGCCTTTCATAGGCGGACCGATTTCCCAATTTGTTTGATGGAGGATTTGTTGTGTTTCGTCACAGCCTCTGGCGATATCCTTTTGAATAGCACACTTTGAGGAACATTATTTCCTTTTAACGTCTGCTGACAGAAAAGAAATCTACAAGAAAAGAGAGACATAGTACAGATCATAAGGAAATGCGGGGGAGAAATGCATGGCCAGCTCAAGAAAAAAATGAACTGAGGGACGACAGAGCGTGTAGTTATATCAAAATTAATTGATGTATTGTGTTTTGGAATTAGGCAGACAAGATAAAATAATGCCCTTTTCTTCGCTATTCTCTACTTTTCAAACTCCAGTAACTTAATTGGTCTCTCTTGAGTGACATTTTCAATCTCTCTTAAACTCTTTTGTTTAACTATTTCTTAATATCACTGTACTGTGTTCAGAGTATAGTCCTTATTCTAGCTACATTACATCAAACCTCATTTCAGAATAAATGGCATTTTTTCCCAGAATAACCTTTAAAATTATTAATTCTATTATAATTGACTAATTCTGGTAATTTTCTACTCATCTCTTTTGAGGTTTACCTGGTTTTCATTTCAATGTCATTTACATTTCCAAGATGTCCACGTGTCTATTTTCATATTTTGTGGCCCAGCGTTGCTATGACAATCTTGTTATCTCCTCATTAGCTTGATTGTTGAAATTGAGGAAGGGAATTAGTTTCATTTATGACTTAATATATATGCATCATGAATACAAAGTGATCTATGAAATGAAGAAACAGAAATTCTCATCCAGGAAGATTATGAGATTTTCTATCATCTGGAAAATTTCATGAGTTTGGAGGAAAGTACTGGGATTCCACAGAACAGAGAGTTGAGCATTTCATTAAATTTTATCTAACTTTCCAGAGAATAGGGGGGNGGGGGGACCCCCTCTAATAGTTCTCTTGTATTGTAATTTTGATTATTATGCCAGTTTTTGCTTCTCACGTGGACATGGAATCACAATGGGGAAACAAACACTAGGAATTCACAAAGATGCCGGTCTTGACAGAATAATATCTTAGTGCCAGGCCTGAAAATAAAAGCCATTCTGCTGGTTTTGTACAATGTAAGAACCACATGAAGTCTCCTTTTACTCAACCCTGAGGTTCACAAGGCCTGCAGGTGAGGTTTGTGTATTGTGCACAGCAATGTGACTTTTTTATAGCACAGTTGACCACTCCACCTTGTCAAGCTGCTGCACCTGTAAAGCAATCAGGCTTCAAATTCACACCAGCAAGCTTTAAGTCCACATCTCCAGCAAGATAGACCTCTCAGATTCCAAATATGACAGTCTCTGAGGATGGGACTTGTGTCAAAACCTGCCAAGCCTATCTTGAATTCAAAAATAAGCCTTTCTAAACCAACCAGTATGTCAGTCTTTTGACAGAAATTATCGTTTATATCAACGTTGAGAAATGTACCCCCCGAGGATCTATTGTCAAAGCCACATGTGGAAAGGATTAAAGGAGTCACCCCTTCCCCGACAGGCAGATGTGGTCTTACGTGGACCAGTAAAATGAGAGCTCTGTAATGATACTGTATTCAGTATGAATACTTTTTTTTTCAAATGAAATAAAGATGTTAATTCTTCAGGCATTGTTCTTGAAAAAGAATTTTTAATGGAGAAATTTCCAGACTTATCTGTTGACTTTGTTCATTACCAATTTTGAAAGTAATGATTTCATTCACGAAATTTAAGCTGACTTGCAGAAAGCAGAAAACTAAGGCTCACTTGCTTGTGTTTTAGTTTTAGGTTTGCTGAGTGCAGATATTTCCTGAAAAACTCCAACAATAGGTAATGTTTTCTATTTTATTTGTCTTGATCTTTTGTGACAGGAAAGCCAAAACCAAAAACCAAAAACAAACAAACAAATAAAAACAAAAAAGAAGACAAAACAAAAGCCAAATATTTTGTAAATCAGAAAGGTGTTTTGTTTTGTTTTCCTTTCTCTGTCTTGTTGCTGTTGCCGTTGGTAGTGGTGGTGGGCCTGTGGTCTTCTGGTCTATTTGTTTAAATATAAACAATCTCCAATGTTACTTTATAAAGTTACTATTCACCGTATTAAACTCTTACCCTTGCATTGCTTTTGGTCATCACCCAGCAGATGACCATCAATTACATTCCTCACTTACTCCACCTGAGGAGGCAAGCTCCGCGCAACCAGCAGGCCTCTCCAACCTTTTCTTATTATGCTAAAATCTCTGATGTTCCCCACAATTCTAAGCAACTCTTAATGCAATATGGAGTCCCAGAATGCTAAAAAGAAATTAAAAAAAAGATAAACTGGTGAAATTCAAATAAATTTGTATGTTATTTAGTACATCATACCCAGGTATCATACCCATGCTAGTCTCTTCACGTTGGTTTTGGCAAATGCTGGTTGGCTAAGATAACATGGGGGAAGCTGGGCGAAGGGCAAATTGGAACTCCACTATCTTGACAACTTTACTGCAAATCTAAAAGTCTCCAAGATAAAAAGCTATTAAAAAAATTCTGTCTTCCATATATCTACTTCCAAAGACCAATGCCAAGGCCCTGATGTTTCTTCTCACTTCTCTATCGTTTTTTCTTTCTGTAATGAAAACCTCATAGAAATCATTTGTCATCTGGTTGTAACAACCGTTAACATTTTGCCAAAATGGTTTCTGCTAATTCTTGTCTTTGAAGCAATATTTTACAGGAAATTACAGACATCATGGCACTTTATTTCTAGATATGTCAGCTTGCAACTTTACAACATAGGACTCTTATGTTTTAATTCAAGATACCTGAAATACCACTATCACTTCACTAAAATTAGCAATAGTTCCTATCACCTTTACTAAGTTGTCCCTCAGATATCTTTTTATAACTGATTTGTTCGAACCGGGGTCGATCAAGGACCTCATACTGCATTTATTGATTATATCCTTTAAGTCCCTGTAATATAGAGCAGTGTGGTGGCCACAGTCCTAAGATAGCCCAGAAGCTCTCCCCTTGGTGTGCATGCCCGTGTAACTCTGTGCCTGTGTATGGCTGGACCTGTGAATAGCATGGGGTATCACCCCCAAGATGACGTGGATTTATGTGTATATGGCATATTGTCAAAATGTCAGTTCTTCCAGCTTTGGTTATGGATTCGACACGGTCCCCGTCAAACGTGTCGGCTTGTTCTGTGGATGACGACAAACCAAGTCTAAAGTTTATACGGAGACCTGGAGTAACGAACACCGTCTGGAGGGGAGAACAAAGTTGGAGGACTGACCCTACCTGATTTAAAGACTTACTATTACGGTACACTACTACTCAGGGCACTGTGCTATTGATGTAGAAATAGATCAGTGAAACAGAATACAGAGTACCGAAACCGACCCACATAAATGCACTCAACTATTGACACAGTTGGTTCC
>NW_019154218.1:0-29425 GCF_002288905.1 Enhydra lutris kenyoni | reverse complement strand
CATACATTTTTATTTTATTTAACGAGAATGAGCACAAAAGAAAACATAGCAAAAGATAATGAGCTATAATAATGTTATAAATAAGATGGCTTAAACTTATGCCAATGAGATAGTAAAATTATTATAATGTACATATTTTAAATAAAATCATTAGGTAAATAAGAAAACAGTAGGTGACATGCAACCGGAAACAAATCATTGATAAAATAAGGTATTAAGTCAAATGGTCATGACTCATTTTACCTGATGGGCTTTTGCTACCCTCAGACACCCTCTTCCAGGTCCTAGAGTCACACACATGGCAGGTGGGACCCAAGGGTCAGCCTCCAGCCCAGTAATTGGCATCTGTAGAATCAGCCGGCTATGGATTCTACCTCCGGAGCACCACAGGAATTGGTTTCATGGATTTAAGGGCTCCCAAAATAGCTTGTCTCATGTATAACCTGAGCATGAAAATTATAATCGGCAAGAACACATATTACCCAGGAGAGATCAATTTTCTATGTGTGGAGAACTGCCTTGGGAGCCAAGTCTCCATTTGTAGGGGCGCTGGAAACTTCCATAAACAACTTACCGACTGCTCATTGGAGTTTACTCCTGCCATTGATGGGATGTGAGATTCAGGCCCAAGACGTGTGCAAGTTCACACAGATACAGATCTGCATGGGGCTGTGAGACACGAGCCCCACTCACAGTTTTCATACAAGAAAAGGCTCCTTTCTTTGGGTCCTTCTGCTCATCTCTGCTTCCCCAGGGCCTGCTTTGTCTTTGATCTGCTGTCAGGCTAGGCTCAGTGCAGTGGGAAAGGATGGCCTCTCCTGCTCCAGGAGCTCAGAAGCTCCCCGGCTTCAGGACACTGAGCTCACTGTCTCTCAGGCCACGGTGACCACGGGGTGCAGAAGTCAGTCTGTTCTCATACCACGTACAGTCCTGTTCTGCAGTAGAAGGGTTAGGACTTCAACCCAGGAATTTCAGGAGATGCAATTCAACCCATAATAGCTGAGGACCTTTCCACTGATGGAAGCCTTGAGATCACACAAATTCTATTACCTTTCTGCTTGACTCTCAAGCCTTGACAGACCCTGGTTTCTTTTCCTTTTTTTTTTTTTTTATTTTTATTTATTTATTTGACAGGTAGAGGTCACAAGTAGGCAGAGAGAGAGGGAGAAGCAGGCTCCCTGCTGAGCAGAGAGCCCGATGCAGGGCTCGATCCCAGGACCCTGGGATCATGACCTGAGCCGAAGGCAGAGGCTTTAACCCACTGAGCCACCCAGGCGCCCTCAGACTCTGGTTTCTTCACACAACATTCTGAAAAGTCCTCTTCAGTCCATATGAATGATTTTTTTTTTAAGATTTTATTTATTTATTGGACAGAGAGAGAGAGAGATCACAAGTAGGCAGAGAGGCAGGCAGAGAGAGAGGAGGAAGCAGGCTCCCCACTGAGCAGAGAGCCCGATGTGGGGCTCGATCCCAGCACCCCGGGATCACGACCTGAGCTGAAGGCAGAGGCTTAACCCACTGAGCCACCCAGGCGCCCCCGGTCCACATGATTTTGGCAGAGAAGAGACAATGTCAAGAGATAAAAAATAAACATCTAGGCAGGTTATGAAGAAGTTGAATTTATGGGGTAACAGCCACCTTTCCCTGCCATCCTTCTGTGGCACGTGGTAGAGGCTAGGCTATGGTGTAGATACAGGCTGATTTGCAGGGCATAAGGTTTAGGTTAATTGTGTTGGGTTGATAACAAACACCACCATAATCTCAGTAGCTTAACGTAAGAAAGTCCATTTTTCGCTCCTGCAGAGTTCTTTGTGGTTCCGAGCAATTCTCCAGGGCAACCAGCCTCCCTGCACAGCTCAGCCTTGCCAGGGGCTCTCAAGACACCCTCCTTTCACAGGACGCATCAGGTTTCCTCTGACAGAAGAATAATACAGGCAGCTTCTCCGGCTTTTCAGTGCTTTGGTCCAGAAGTGACAGAGGTCACTTCCAAGTCATAACCTGTCGGCCTGAATTGTTCAGGAGAGTCAATCCATCTGCCTGGTTCTGGGGAACACAAACAGTCTTTTATGTTTCAGGAAGAGGAAGAGAATTGGAAACACTTAGCAGCTCTAGAAATATCATAACCTCACCCAAACATTCTTTACGCAGTTGTGAACTACTTTCTTAAAACTCAATCCAACTTGCTGGGTCTATCACAGAAGATAATACCCACCCTCACCTCCTAAATACATGTATGCAAACATGTGCTGTCCCTTTGGGAAAATGTCTACAATACAGAAACGGGCCATGTGGACCCAATACGGATATTTCCACCATGTACCCTTAACATTCTGTCGAATTTGCAGCATGTCTTTGAAAATAAAACAAAACCTTGTAGAGAGAGCTTGAGTTTCCATTTCAAGCTCCTCTACCCCATGACCATTTGTTCCCCGTCTTTGTGAATAATCGCCAACAGAATGCAACCCCGCACAGTATCTACTAGATTTTAAAAAATTCTTTAATGCCATATTTCCCTGCAGCTACTCCTTCATTTTCCTGCTTCATTCTTCGTGAAAATCTTGAAAGAATTTCCAGCAGTTGCCGCTCCACTGCCTCACCCGACATTCTCCCTGCAACCCCTTCTCCTGGGTCCCCTGCCACGGGTGACCGGTCTCATCTTTTCAAACCTCCACAGCTCTGTGCCATAGTAGACCATGCCCTTGGAATTCTTTCTCCTCCTGGCTCCTGTGATGTCCCAAACAGTGTTGCTGCTGGGACACTTGTCTCCACCTCCTTTGATGGCTCCTCTTCTTTTGTCCAATTTGCTTGATGGTTAGCTGTTGGAGAAGGAGGTCTGGGTCCTAGGCCCCTTTAGAACATTTCTAAATTCTCCCTACTGTCTGGTGCTCTTCTCCACCTCTGCGTGTCAGTTATCACTGGTGTCCCAACGACTCTCCCTTCCTCCACTCTCTTGTTACCATGACTTCTACATCCAACTCACACACCTATCTACACAGGGATATGTAGTAAACATCTCAGACCTAACATAGCCTAAGAATTCCTGACTTCCGTGTCCCCAGACCCAGTTCTCCTGCCATGTCCTCAGTATAGCAGGACACACCCTCTCACCCAAGCCACAAACCAGGAGTTTTTCCTAATTTTTCTCTTTTTAGTGCTTTGGTCCAGAAGCAATTTAGAAGCCACTTCCAGTTAATCTGCTGACTTGCATTCAGGAGAGTCGATCCATCTGCCTGGTTCTGGAAAGCATAGTCCCATCCTCTCTTAATTCAATTTATCCTGCAGTTTTCCAAATACCACGCCCATCCACCTCTCTCCCTATTCAACCCTGTCCCTCAGGTTCAACCACTCAGCCTGCAATGTGGACTTTGTAATAATCTGCTAACCACTATCTTTCATTTTCTTTCTTCCTCCCTTCCTTCCTTCCTCCCTCCCTCCCTTCTTTCCTTCTCTTTCTTTCTTAAAAATTTTTATTTATTAGAGAGAAAGAGAACATGAGCGGGGGAGGGGCAGAGGGAGAAGCAGACTCCCTGCTAAGCAGGTTTGATCCCAGGACCCTGAGATCATGACCTAAGCCAAAGGCAGATGCTGAACCGACAGAGCCCCAGGCACACCCCTGCCATTCGACGTTGTTCTTCAAGCAGCAGCCAGAGTGAGTCTTGAAAACACAAGTTATGTCCTATCATTCCTTTGGTCAAGAGCGTCCCACACTTCCTGTCGCACTTCAGAAGGGAGCCACCTCTCCTTGTCGGCTTGGCCCACAAAGTCACCAGGACCTGGGCTTGGCCATCCTCTCCCACTTTCTCCCTGTTCCTCATGTCCAATCCACGCCGACCTCCTACCTGAGCTCCTGGCGCCTGCCCCTCCCTCTGCCTGCAGTGCTCCTGCCCTAGGTTTTAACGTGGCTAATGGCCTTCTTCTCAAGCCGTTTTCCAGTTGTTCTTCCAGGTCCCCACTCTGAAGCAGCCCTGCAGTTCCCCTCGAGCACCCAGTCTTGTCTCATTTCTTCACCATCTGACACTGATCTTTGCTCACGAGTGTCTGTCCACATCCACACTCTCACATACAAGCTCCCCGTGAGCTTTCCTGACCTCAGTACCCTCTCCCCAAGATCGCATTATATAATAGGGAATAAGTAAAATCTTTACTGCAGAAAGAGGCAACCCTATCCTGAACTTGATGTCTAACCTTTCGTATATTTTAATACTTAGATACATGGAATTTTTTTTTTTTAAGTAGGGCCCAGGCCCAGTGTGGAGCCCACCATGGGGCTTGAACTCCTGACCCTGAGATCAAGACCTGAGCTGAGATCAAGAGTCAGACGCCTAACTATCCAAGCCACCCAGGCACCCTGATATGTGGATATTTAAAAATCATAAATATTACTTTTATATTATGAATTTACAGAAGTTACATAAAAGAACAGCTTTTAAGGAGTAAGTGTTATGTTACTAAAATCTATTTGTATATGTATATATCTGCATAAACATATATATGTATAAATATACATATAAAAACATAGATACAACTAAATACATACATATAAACATATAAATATACATATAATTATATGTACGTATAAACAACATACGCAAAAAATAAATATCCACATATAGGTATATGCATATAAATACATATATGCATTTAAGCATATATGTAAATTTATAAATATATAAATTTGTATATATTTATATATAAATTATTATATATTCATATTATTTAATTATTTATTTAATTTAATTGATTTATTTAATCTAATTAATATTACATATATTTGATTATATATTTATATATAAATATATATAAATATACATATATGTTTTATATTTATAATATATAAATGTAAATATATAAATAAATATAAATTAAATATGTAAAAATATATAATTTTTTAAAGTGTTATCATGCGCTCTGTTTTACAATTGTGTCCTCATTTAATTCATCCTTTGCTTTGTTAAGGAATGTGTCAGGTGTTGCCAGTGGTTCACTGTTAAATATGAAGCCACTAGGGATATTTTTCACGTCTCTCTGGGCTCACGCAAGTGTTTCCTTGGGAAATACACCCCAAAACGGAATGGCTGCATCATAGGAAAACACGGAAATGCACACATTGGTTTTAGAGGAAGACTCCCAAATGACAGGATCGTGTTTATGTGCAGGTTTCCCAAGAGGACTGTGAGCTCCTGGAGGGAAGTGGTGATTCACTTTTTACTGATGCAAACACCAGAGGGTCAGCCATGGGCCTGACAGCAGTCACTGCGCCATGAAAGATACGGGATGTGGTTGGAAATATGCAAACCAGCTATCAATCAGTCTCAACCAGATTGTTCATACCATCCGAGGTTAGCAGGCTGAAGCTTCTACTAGTATAAGGCGTCTGGGAGCCACTATGCTGCCTCTCTGATTCCAATTCCTCAGCCTACTTCCTTCCAGAATCTTTTAACTTCATCTTGTTTTCTAGGCTTAACAAAGGACATGAAGAAAGAAACACATATTGTTGTGTCTTCTGCCTGCTGACGTCTTAAGTGATTGCCCCTTCACAATGTCAGGTTATTGAAGCGACTTCTTTGTGGGTATACATCTCGTCATCCAGCAAAATATTTATAGCTCCAGGTGAAAATCTACTTAAATTCCAGCTTCCAGGACCCACCAAAATGTACGGTTTAATGTGAATATTTTAAATGTTAAGAATTCAGTGTGGTTCATTTTCTGATAGCAAGAGGTGAAATTTCCCCTACTCCCACGAGCCAGAGTTCAAGGCTGTCGTTTAAGTTCTTGTGCACGGCTTGCCAGAGTCGCCGTGATGCCGGCTGAAACACAGAACAGGAAGAATGGAAAGGATGTTCTCCACAGGACAGCACTAGATGAAGCCGTAGTATATTCCCGTCTAACCTGAAAACAACCACCAGAAGCCAGTGTCATCAACTTTAAAAAATAAAGCACACAAATGCATGAGGAAATACAAAGAATTTTAAGATATTTTTAAACCTTTATGATGGCATTTAAAATAGAATCTGACCCTTTGGAATGAGGAAGCAAATGCATTTGTGAATCTTATTTTTAAAATGGTGAACATCAGAGGGTTCTTCTCCCTAGGTCTCTGGCTTTCCCATCTGTAAATACACTTTTATCTTCTTTTCCTTTCTTATCCCCCTTTCCCCCCATGTTTGTCACAATGAGACTGAGCATTCACTCTTTTCACTTATTAAGTTAATGAAATGTCACCTCTCCTGTAAGTCTTCAGTCATCCCGGTGCCAAAAAATAACCTTCCCCTCTTCTGTGAGAATAATCGCTATTCAACCTTTACTGAAACTTGTACATATAATTCCTCATTTCCTCTTAATCTATAAAATGGTTGAAAGCACACAAGTTGTCCAGTGAACCAGAGAAGTCAGGAAAGCTCAGGAGATGAAATAAGAGGCTAGTTCCGTCTGCTTGAGACAGGTCCGTTGGAATTGCAGAAAGAGGACATTGGTGGGACATTGGGCTCGACGTGCGCACGAGGAAGTGACTAGAGCGTAGACGCCCCTTCCCGCAGGTTTGGGAACGAAGCGAGTGGAAAGCGGGCAGCACACACAGTCCTAAAAAGGCCAGCTGTCAAGTTTGCCGATTCCCTGGTTTCGTTTCGGTTTGTGTTTTCCTTGTTATTTTTCAATATAGGTGAAATTCCCATAACATAAAATTAACCATTTTAAAATTACAAGTCAGCGATATTTAGAAAATTCACAGTGTCGTACAACCAACTCCTGTCTCAGTTTCCGAAATGTGTTCATACCCATTAAATGCCCCACACCCATTAAATAGCCCCGCCCCAGTTGCTGCTCCCGTTAGATCCCAGCTGCAGCCAATATGCTCTCTGTCTTCGCAGACCTAGTCAATCCGGATGGTCCATAGAAACAGAATCATGCAATAGGCAGTCTTTTGTGGCCGACTTCTCTTACGGCGCATGTTTTCAAGGATTCATCTAGAAGCAAGTATTTGCAGGCGTCCATTCCTCACTCTTATTTATGACAGATAGTACCCCACTGCGTACAGATACTAAACCTTGTTCGCCTAATCAGGCATGGACAGACATTTGGGTTGCTTCCCCGTCTTTGTTGTTGTGAATAGTGCTGCCTGAAACACTGGTGAACAAGGTTTGTTTGGGTACTTATCTTTAATTTGTAACTAGGAGTGGACTCCCTATCAGCAATGTACAAGGTTCCAATTTGGCCACATTCTCACCGACACTTACTCTTCATTAAGAAAACCCTGTATTGTCCGCGCGGTAACCATCCTAGCAGGGTGTGCCGTGGTCTCTCACTGTGGTTCTGATTTGCGGTTCCCCAGTGGCTACTGACGTTGAACGCCTTTGCATGTGCCCGTGGGCTCTTTATACTTCATCTCTGGAGACGTGTCTGTTCACGCCCTTCGCTCAGTTTTAAATTGGGTCCTTTGTCCATTTTTTGTTGCATTATAAAAATTCTTTATGTGGTCTGGATAAAAGACTTTCATCAGACGTATTACCTGCAAATATTTTCTCTTATTCTCTGGATTATCATTTCGCTTTCCTGACAATGACCTTGGAGGCTAGGTTTTGACTTGATGGAGTCCAATGTGTCTATTTTTTCTTTTGTGGCTTGTGATTTTGGTGTCAGATCTGAAAAACCACTGCCAGATATAAGTTTGTAAATAGTTATCCTTCTGTTTTCCTCTAATAGTTTTATATTTACAGTTTGCATATTTTAGGTTGTTTATACATTTTGAGCTTATTTTTGAATATGGTGTGAAGTAGAGCTCTACCTTCATTCTTTTTAATGTAAATATCTATTCTAACACCGGATATTAAACAGTGCATTCTTTTCACCGTTGAATGGTCTTGATACCCTTGTTGAAAATCAGTTAGCCAAAGACGGATGGGTTTATTTCTGGACTCCCAGTGCTACTTGACTAGTTTAAATATCTACCCTTACGTGAACTGTCATATATATATCGCTTCAAGTAGTATTGCCGTCCTAATAATATTTAGTCTTCCAGTCCATGAATATGGGATGTTTTTCCATTTATTTAGGTCCTCTTTCATTTCTTTCAATAATCTCTTGGCGTTTTCAGTGTACAAATTTATATCTCCTTGATTATAGTTTTCCCTGGGTACTTTGTTCTTTGGATGCTGTTATAAATTGAATAGTTTTTTAAATTTCCTTTTTAAGTTGTTCTTTGTTGGCACAGACAAGTGCAACTGACTTTTGTGTGTTCACCTAATATCCTGTAATTTTGCTGGTTTCAATTAGATCTAATAGCTATTTGGGGATGCTTTATGATTTTGCATGTATATAAGGTCATGCCATCTGTGAGTAGGGGTAGTTTTACTTCTTCCTCTACAATTTGAATGTCCTTTATTGCTTTTCCTTGCTTAATTTTCTGGCTAGAACTTCCAATACTCTTTTGAAAAGAGGTAGCCAAAGGAGACATCCCCGCCTTGTTCCTGACCTTAGAGAAAAAGCCGTTAGTCTAACTTTCATCACAGAGCATGATGTTAGCTGTGGGTTTTCATATATGAGCTCTGTCGTGTCAATGCAATTTTCTTGAAGTGTTTTTATCATTAAAGGATGTTAGATTTTATCAAATACATTTTCTGCATAAGTTCAGGTGGTTACGTGCTCTTTTTTCCTTTATTCTATTAATGTAGTGTATTTCATTTATTGATTTTCATATGTTGAGCCATTTTTGTTTTCCTGGGATAATCCCAGTTAGTCATGGTATATAATTTTTAAATAATATTTTCTAAATTTATTTTGCTGGTATTTTACTGAGGAGTTTTTGCATTTATATTGACAAAAGATACTGGTCTACAGTTTTCTCATCATGTCTTGGTCTGGTTTTGGTTTTGGAGTAACTTATCTCATAGGATAAATTAGGCTTTCTTCCCTCCCCTCTAATTTTTGGAAGAGTTTGAAAAGGATTGGTGTTAATTCTTCTCTTGTTCTATGTTCCTATTTTTGTCTTCCCCTCTTTTTCTGCCTTTTGTGGTTTCACTTGAGCATAATATGATTTCACTTTCTCTCCTAAGCATATCAGTTATAACTCTTTTTAAAAACATTTTTTAGTCTTTGCAATATACACTCACAACTAACTCAACTCCAATTTCAAATTACACTATACCACGTCGCTAGTAGTGCAAATACCTTGTAGTTACGGAAGATGTCTAGTTTCTCCCTCCCACACCCTGGATCATTGTTGTTAGTTATTTCACTTAAATAGAGGCATAGATTGTAATAGGCTCCTATGTATACAAAACAAACGTAATTCAATGCACTTCTCATTTTTATTTTAAACAGACTTTTATATCTTAAGTCAATTAAGGGTAAGAAAAATAGAACTTTTTTAACTTGACTTGTAATTGTTCATTTTCTGGTGCCCTTTCTTTCTTCATGTAGATCCGAGTTTCTAACCCGTATGATTTTCCTTCTGTCTGAAGAACTTTAGGTGCTGAGAACAATATCCAGTTGACTCCAGAGAGGAAGAGAACTTTCAGAGAACTCAGTCTTACAACCACAAGGAATGATTTTGGCCAATATTTGAATTAATATTAAGCTTAAAAGGGTCTGCCTTTGGCTCCGGTCATGATCCCGGGGTCCTGGGATTAAATCCTGCCTCGGGCTCCCTGCTCAGAGGGGAGCCTGCTCCTCTCACAGCCCCCTCACCCCACTCATGCACGTGCGCACACACCTGTTCTTTCTCCCTCTCTCTTAAAAATAAATAAATACATTCTTTAAGAGAATAACCTTAAAAGCTACTTCTCCCTCAGGTTCTCCAGAAAGGAATGCCGTCCTGCCAGCACCTTGATTCCAGCCTGGGAGAATCGAAGCTGAAGCCTAGATGAGCCGTTCTGTGACTCGACCTCTGGCCTAGGGACTACGAGACAGTAAGTCGGTGTTTGTTACCGGAAGCTTCTAAGCATGTGGTAATGAACCCTGGTGGCAACAGAAAACCGGGCACCATTCGTACTGTAGGCAAACAAGCTCACCATGACGGAACAGAACCTGCTATGACGTTAACACGTCTCACAGGTTTTTGAACCACAAGCCAAGGCAAACAGATTCCCTTTCCAAGTTTTGTCTTTCATTATGCTCTTTTATATCCCATACTTATGTCTGCTCTCAGGGCGCCTGTGAAATCAGAATTCATTTCATGGCAAAACCAACACGTTACAAACATAAAATGTATTTATTGTTGTTATTTTCAAATCAATCAATAAAAAAAGTGTAAGATTCTCAATTTCAGTTTCCAATATGGTAAAAATTGATAGAATCCACACAAATAGAAGTTTGTTAGGGCCCTTAAAAGGCATTCAGGGGGCGCCTGGGTGGCTCAGTGGGTTAAGCCTCTGCCTTCGGCTCAGGTCATGATCTCAGGGATCACGAGCCCCACAACGGGCTCTCTGCTCAGCAGGGAGCCTGCTTCTCCCTCTCTCTCTGCCTGCTTCTTTGCCTACTTGTGATCTTTCTCTATGTGTCAAATACATAAATAAAATCTTTAAAAACACCCTAAAAAAAAAGCCATTCAGAATGTGGATAAGAGACAGTTCCCTTCAGCCGAAAACTCCAGTTACTCCAAAATGACAGAAACCCATGAAAACGTTTCTCAGGCAAGGGAAGGAAATACATGGACTTGTCCCTCAAGGTCGAACTGGCCTGAGGAGGTGAACGGAGCTGCTTATCCCATCGCGACCTGTGGGTGCCAGGCCACAGCGCAGCCTTGGAGGGTGGGGTGCCCTGGAGATGGTTCTGGCTCCTGACCCTCCGCTGGGTTGGGCTGCCCCCATTGCTCAAATTCAGCAATGAATTATTTGACATTTTGCTCTGTGTTTGCATGTAGCCAATGCGTGCTTGCTTTAAAAAAATGGTGGGATCCACATCTCTTATTCCTTTTTCCTTACTGGGAACAAATCCTCTGTTACCTTCGGCTTTAAGTGCAAACCAGTCATGTCTATGCCCCCTTATTGCAAAAGCCAGAGCCATGACACCTTTGCGGCTGAGTCGCTGAGCTGAAGATAACAGAGTAAGTGGTGCTGTTGCAGGACGCAAAACCGAGCGGACTGCAACAGGGGTCGCAGAACTTCTCCGCGGCGTTCTCGGGTGAGATGACAGGGAGCCGTCCTGGTGTCGACAGCTCTCAGGTGAGGTGACAGGGAGTCATCCTGGTGTCGACAGCTTGCCGCTCTGCTTTACAGATCTAATGACGGCCGATGATGGGTCCTCCCATGTCACAAGCATGTTGGGAGATGGAGCAATTCCCAGAAATGATTCCAGAACTTTGGATACAGGGACTTTATAAATGTCCGACCCCTGAGGAGGCCTCTGTCTTCTCTTTGGCAGTAATCCATCAGTTCCATTCGGGCTGGAGGGGTATGTCTTTTCTGGACTCAAGTAACTTTCGCAAACCTTGCCCAGGACTCGCATCTCGGTTGTGCCCCAGAGAGTGTTCGCTGTGAGGCAGATGAGCAAGAGGAGAGCTGGTTAGATAGGGGCCTGGGAGGAACCCCCGCGTGTCTAACTCCTGCAGGCTCTTCACATCTTTCCCAGTGCTACTCCATGCAGAATAAACTACTGCCCGTCCAGCCGGGAAAGGTACACTTCACACACCATGACAATCTGAGCCAGTTTTGGAAACATAGAACCAGTTTCTAAGTATTAGAAAGACACGAATAATTTCGACTTTTTCTCTCATCTTCAGTAGAATTGCAATAGCTAGGGGTTGGGTCCCTTAGCGCGGCCTGGTCGTCTCTGCGTTCCCGGATCCTTGATCGCACCGCTGAACAACCCCTGCAACCTTCTGGCCACATAAAGTATAAAAGATTTGCCAGACTAGTAATTGTTTAGACGTGTTCCCATAAAATGGTATCAGTTTGGAAAGTTGCATAAATACTATCACGCATATCTAGACTTCTGTGGGACTTTAAATGACTTTAGGGTGTTACTAAGAGAGAAACAATGTCAAATCAGACAGTAAATAAGTGCACTTTAGAATTTTCTTGGTGAGGTTTGGTCTTATTCTAATCATGGGGGTGGTGATAGGCTCTGTTTGTGTCCAGTGTGTCTCTGAGCCGTCCAGCAGCAGGGAGGTGACCCTACTTTCCTGGCTCCCTAAGCCTCCTGAATTTGGAACTATCCCTATCTCTAGTTTAAGTCTGTCGGTAACATTGTCTGGGGGGAAAGAGAACATCAGAAGGTAGATACAGTTCTTGGAGAATCAAGAAAAACTGAAAATTCTTCTAAACTTCTCTAAGTTTCTGAGAGTCGCTAGAAGCATTCATCAAGATCACCCCATTCCCGTTTTAATTTGCCAGCATCGATGGTGCCGTTATTGGGTAATTGTGCTCACTTCTTTGAAGTCGATGAAGTCCGAAGATCTTATACCCGGTGTGGTGACTTGTCTTTGTTGGCGGGGCACACCGTTTGAATGAAATCCTTGTCCCCATGTCAGTGAGGAAAGCCGGTAAGGCTGTGTTGATCCGGTGGAAGAGGTAAAGCTCTTGGCTTCCCCTCCCTGCCCCTCCTCACAGAGCCTGAGGAGAGGGTCCCAGGACCCTGGTGACAGTCCCCTTATCCCAGGGCTTTGTCCTTACATCCCTCCGAGGTCTGGTCCATGGCGCTGTCCTGCTCTGCAGAGAGCTCATTCTGCAGTTGGCTAATTACTTGTATTAAAAAAGAAAAATGGTTATTCATGTTGAAGGGAAAATACAGGTTCTAGCATTTACATAGTTAAAGAACCAACCTTCCGTCCAGCATCCGATGAAAGCCATGGCATGTTGATGCGGCTGATTGCGAACATGGAGATCAGAACAGCTCACGCTTTACGGAGAGTGTGGCCCACTCCCTGCATACAGATGTGCTCATAGACAACGCGGCACATTTTCCACAAACCGGATCGGAGCTGCTAATTGACAGGAGGTCAGGCCTCACCTGTCTATGCTCTCAGCCCTAATCGGATCACTCCTGATTCCAGAGCCGATCCATAAGGCAAAGCCAATGCTCCCTTTAACAAGAAGAAAAGGGTGACACGCTGATGGAAATATCTAGTCTTACTGTGATTCTCTGCCGTTATCAGAGTTTCTTCTCTCATCATTGCTTCTTTTCTTAAATTGTCAGTCGCCCTGAAGCCTCCCCTCCGAGTTAGACCCCTGTCGGTTCCTATAGTCACATCATACCCATGGGAACTGAGGTCATCAGCCGAGACCCCAGGCAGCCCTGGAGAGAGCAAGAGGTCACGCTCCCCTCCGTGGGAGAAGCTTCTCTAAAGATCTCTCTCCCAACCCAGGGAGAGGCTGAGATGGAGTCAGCCTTCCGTGGAAAGTCTCGTGATACGGTGCTATGTATGACTTGGCCAGAGCCCCTCACAGGCATCTCATCAAAGCGGAGTCCGAGTACCAGTCCTGACCCCAGGTGCGTTACAGGTGGGCACTGGGGCCAGCGGGAGCCCTGGGAGCGGCCTGGGCCCTGGGCACAACAATGGCCCCAAATCAAATGATGACAGTGAATGTCCTTCCTTGTTCCTAATTTTTGGGGAAAAGCATTCAATATCTCCCCATTAGACATGCTATTGGCTGCAAGTTTTTGTAGATGCCCTTCATTGGGTTCAAATTTCCTTACAAGGGTAGGCTTGCTGAGGGTTCTTTTTTTAGAAAATCATGAATAGACATTAAATATTGTTAAATCCTTTTCTGCACCTACTAAACTGATCATGTTTTCTTATTTTTCATTTTTTCACCAGTTAAAACTTAATCGTATTTGCTCAATATTGGGAATAGTAGTCTATGTCACAGTAAACATTCCTGTGATTAGGAAATTCATTAGAGGCAAGTAGTTTGCTCAAGCCTTATGTCTCACAATCTGTAAACAACGCTAGCATCACTTTGGCATTACAGTAAATATTAAAGCTGCTTGGGGCGGAATATGCTAGTTATGTGTCTGCATAACAAACAGTCTTGCTGACGTTCTCGGTACGTAAGGAAAGGACACGTCGAACACACTCTCCTCCTTGGCAAACCAGGCTGATATATTCCCTATTATGGATACCCTCGTTTGGGGGTCAAAAGTTATCTGATTAATACACTAGTAAACTGTTTTGTAGAGCTACTTTAAGAAGCACATTACCAAATGTTTTTTGTTTATTTATCATATAGCGGACAGTTAATAATATATAGTTTCAGATGTACCACATGACGATATGACGACATTTGTCTGGATTGCAAAATGATCAACCCAGAAGGTCTAGTTAACAACCATCACCGTACAGTCACAAAAATAAATTTTCCCCAAGGGGACAGCTTTTAAAACGCGCTTTCTTTTTTTTTTTAATTTTTTTAAAAGATTTTATTTATTTATTTGACAGACAGAGATCACAAGTAGGCAGAGAGGCAGGCAGAGAGAGAGGGGGAAGCAGGCTCCCCATGCCCATGACATGCTCGTTTTATACGGGAAGTTCGCACTGTTTGACCTATTCACCCATTTCCCCCAGTCTCCCTCCATGCCTTGGCCTCTGGCAACCACGTATCTGTTCTCTGTGTCCTTGAGCTCAGTTGTCTGTCTGTCCGTTTTAGATTGTACGTGGGAGTGAGATCATGTGGCGTGTGTCGTTCTCTTTCGGACTGATTACAGTGTAAGGCCGTCCAGGTCCACCAGCGGTGCTGCACATGGCAGGACTTCCTCGTTTCACCACAGAGTAAGATCCCAGTGTGCGTGTGCGTGTGTGTGTGCGCGTGTGTGCGTGTGCGTGTGTGTACCAGATTATTCTCATCCACGCATCCATCAGTGACCACCTAGATTCTCCCGTGGCTTGAATATTGTCAGTAACAATGCAAAAGCACGGGGGTGGGTATATCTTTGTGAGTTAGTGTTTTCATTTTCTGTAAATAAATACCCAGAAGTGAGTGATAGTTTTACTTCCAAGTGTTTTTGAGGAACCTCTGTACTGTTTCAAATAGCGGGTACATCAGTTTACATTCCCCCCCACAGGGCGCAAGTGTTCCCTTTATACCACGTCTTCACCAACACTTGTTATTGTTTTGTTTGTTTGTTTGTTTGTTTGTTTTTTAAAGAGCCCATTTAGGGGTGCCTGGGTGGCTCAGTGGGTTAAGCCTCTGCCTTCAGCTCAGGTTGTGATCCCAGGATCCTGGGATCGAGTCCCGCGTCAGGCTCCCGCTCAACGGGGAAACTGTTTCTCCCTCTACCTCTTCCCTTCCCTCTGCTTGTGATCTCTCCCTGGCTCAAAAAAATAAAATCTTTAAAAAAAAGAGCCATTTTACCAGGTATAAGGTAATATTTCACGTGGTTTTGATTTGCATTTCTCTGATGATCAGTGATGTCAAGCACCTTCTCGTCCAGCTGTTGGCCATTGTATACCTTCTTTGGAAAAATTTCTATTCACATCCACTGCCAATTTTTTATTGAATTTTTGTTTTGTCCTAGTGAGTTCTATAAGTTCTCTCCCAACACCATTTATTGAAGGGACCATCTTTTCTCCACTATCTGTTCTTGGATCCTTTGTTATAAAGTGACCGCATAAGCGTGGGTTTATTTCTGGGCTCTCCCTCTGTTTTACCTTTGTGTTTGTTTTTCTGCCAACGCCATACTGTTTCAATTACTGCACCTTTGTAATATAGCTTGAAATCAAGAATCACAAGCCTTCAGCTTTGTTCTCCTTTCTCAAGATTTCTTTGGCCATTTGAGATCTTTGTGGTTCCCTACAAGTTTTAGGATTGTTTGTTCTATTTCTGTGAAAAACAGCATTGCAATTTTAATAGGGATTGCATTGAATCAGGAGACTGCTTTGGAGAGTATGGACATTTTAACAATATTAAGTCTTTGCATCTACACATGGAATATCTTTTCATTTATTTGTGTCTTTTCAATTTCTTTGGTCAATGTTTTATAGTTTTCAATGTATAAGTCTTTCACCTTCTTGGTTAAATTTATTCTTGGGTATTTTGTTATTTTTGATGCAGTTGTAAATAGGATTTTTTTCTTAATTTCTCTTCCTGAGAGTTAATATTTGATGTATAGAAATGCAACAGATTTTTGAATTTTGAGTTTGTATCCTGTAATTTTTTTTCTTTTTTTAATTTTTAAAAAATTTTTAAAAAGATTTTATATGTTTCTTTGAGAAAGAAAGCGCACAAGTGGTGGCAAGACACGGTGAGTGGCAGGCAGAGGAAGAGGGAGACCCTGGGGAGCCAGCAGCCTGACACAGGACCAGACCAAGATCATGACCCGAGTGGAAGGCAGACGCTTAACCCACTGAGCCATCCAGGTGCCCGTGTCCTGCAATTTCAATGAAATTTTTCATTAGTTCTAAAAGATATTTCAGTGGAAACTTTAGGATTTTTATTTATTTTTTTAAAGATTTTATTTATTTATTTGTTAGAGAGACAGAGATAGCGAGAGAGAGCACAGTGCAGAGGAGAGGGAGAAGCAGGACCTCCGCTGAGCAGGGAGCCAGACGTGGGGCTGGATCCCACGACCCTGGGATCATAACCTGAGCCAAAGGAGACAAGCAGATGCTTAACTGACAGAGCCACCCAGTCACCCTGTAGAACTTTTTATAAATAATATCATGTCATCTGCAAATTGTCACAATTTTACACCTTCCTTTCCTATTTGGATGCATTTTATTTTTTTTATTTGCCAAAGTGCTGTGGCGAGGGCTTCCAATGCTACATTGGGTATGGACATCCTCCTTATCTTGTTTCTGATCTTAGAGAAAAATCCATTAGCTTCCACCATCGTGTATCATGTTAGCTGTGGGCTTATCGGGTTCCCTCTGTTCTACTTTGTTGAGAGTCTTTATTGTGAGTGGATGTTGAAGTTGTTAGACGCATTTTCTGCATCGGTTGAAATGATCGCGTGACTGCTATCCTTCATTTGTGAATGTGGGGAATCATGACGTGATCTGTGGATTGGAACCACCATTCACCCTAGGATATATCCCACTTGGTCATGGAGCAGATCCTTTTACTGTACTACTGAATTGGATTTGCTAATATTTTGTTGATTTTTGCCTTTATGTTCATTAGGGATAATGGCCTATATTTTGTTCTCTTGTTGCGTTCTAACCTAGTTTTGGTATCAGGGTAACGCTGATCTTGTGAAATGAATTTGGAACTGTTTGTCTTCTTTCATTTTCTGGAAGAGTTTGAGAAGCATTGGTATCAATTCGTTGAATGTTTGGTGGAAATCACCAGTGAATCTATTCTGGCCCAGGACTGCTGTTGTCAGGAGGCTTCTGACCACTGACCCGATCTCCTTATTAGTGATCTCTCTGCTTAGATTTTCTATTTCTTCATGAGTCAGTTTGATGAATTGTATATTTTTAAGAATTGACCCATTTCTTTTCAGTTGTTCAATTCGTTGGCATAGTTTTCACAGTATTCTCTTATTATGATCCTAATGATTTCTGTGGTATCAGTCATAATGTCTCCTCTTCCATTTCTAATTTTATTTGTATCTTCTTCTTTTTTGTTTTTTTTTTTTTTTTTTTGCTTTAAAAGAATAACTACAATTGTGTCAATTTTCTTTATCCTTTGACAAAATCAGCTTTTGGTTTTATTGACCTTATCTGTTATCTTTTTGCTAGATGTTTTCTGTTGGTCCTGTTTTTTCTTTTTTGTTCCTTTTTCCATTTTCTCAGAGTTCAACACTTTTATTATTTTATTTTTATTTTAATTGACTTAGTATTCACATGTCTTTAAAAAACTTTATATGGTTGCCCTAGTTTTTATGATACATGCATGTAAATGATTTTGAGTTAATAATCATAATATCATACCTTTTAACATGTGGCATAAGAAATGTGATCATTTCTCATTCTTCTCTGCCGTCCATTGTACATTGTTCTTATACATTTTAGTTTTGACATAAACTACAAACACTGAACAGCTCCCGTTTTACTGCTTTACAAGCTGTTTCTTCTTGCAGGCAAGTATTTCTGCCTAGATTTTGGGTTAGTTTGCCTTCCAACTTCAGTTCTCTGATGGGTTCGATTAATCGATTTGCATATTGCTCAACTTTTCTTGTCGTAAAGATGGGAGCAATGCTCTTTCTTCCTCTTCTATCCTTTGGCAGCCTGGTTTTTATATATCCTTGAAATCTTATATCCTCTTATATCCTTGAAATCTTCCTAACTTTCTTTTAAATAACAAGAAAAAATTTCACATATTAAACTGCAAATTTGAATAAAAAATATACTTTTGAATGTAGGTGGTGGCTCTTTGTCTTCTCGAGAATGTGCAAGTTGCCTAATGGCTTTGTTATGATTTTAAAAGTGCTCAGAGTTCCTAAGTATTTTGCTCAAGTGAACACTGACCAGTGGCCTCATCTTCTAAGTTATTTGTCCTCACTGAAGTTATTGATCTTCTTAGTGAAAATTATTCCTAGCAATTTACAAATGTTCTCACCTATCCTCAGGAGTCTGAACCAAGAGCTTCAAGAATCCCTTTTCCTCCTTTGAAAAGACGTGCGCGTGTTACTGAGATACGTGTTCTATCTGGCTTCCACGGCCTGAGTGTTCTTTAGCTAAGGGGCAATATTCTGACAATGATATGTCCGGAGTGCAGAAGGAACTGTGAACACTAACAGTGTTGCTTCATGCCTGCATGTTCGTGAACACATGGAGATATAAAGCAGCAAAACAACCTGAAGTTGCTCCTTTATTAAATACATCCGCTTCCTAGTCATGGGAAAGACGGCTCAAGAATCAACAGCATGATCTACTCTACTTTTATAAATCTGCCAAGAGTACTAATTTTACTTTGCCTTTTTTTCTTTTTGCTTTCTATCTGTGTGACCAATCCTACTGTAAAGTCACGACTCCGTAAAAATGTCTCATCGTTGGTCTTATTCAATCAAAACCAAAAATGAACAGCCACATTTACCCAAAGTACATGCAGATATCTTAGTTCCCCTTAATTAACTGAAATGTTTAGGGCATTGACCTCTTCCGTAGGTACAGCACCAGTCCCTTCCACTTGTGCATGTTTATTCCCCATTTCTTTCATTCAAGTTGTGTTTACAACATAGCAGTATGTCTAACAATCTGGCTTCCCTTTAGTATCTGCAGCAGAAACAAAATAAGAAAACAAGTAGACAGGAAATAACAAGAAAATAAATAGGGAAAAAAAAAAACCAGGGTGCCAAATCATGGCAGATAGTTTCCCCTGCCCCAGCCAAACACCATTCAGAAAAAACAAATAAAGTAAGTATCGTTTAATCTGGTGGTTAAGGGTGATTTACTTTCTTTTATGTTTCTAGAGGTGGGAAAATTACAAAGTAAATAATTTTCCATATTAGTTGACACTGAGCATGACATCCTTCCTCAGGGGAAAGGGAAGGACAGTGAACTAGAACATTGCCTGTATTGGGGAAACTTCGTTCAAGTTCCAAAACTGTCAGTGAAAATTTTCTTAACCCGAGCCTCATTTCTTCATGTCTTTACCAAGGTTACTCTGAGTTGTAAAATGTTTGAGAAAATGCATCATAAGAATAAAATGTGATGAAATTGTGACTTACTTTAATTTTATATGTCCTTGTCGAAATTATCTGGGTAGCTGTAGTAGTGGGCTTATCCTGAGAAACACAAAATCTGAAGTCCAAAAATCCCATCACTCTTATTTTTCCAATTTAAATTCGATTAGCCAACATATACTGCATCGTTAGTTTCAGATGTAGCATTCACAAATTCATCAGTCGTGTGTCTATCACTCTTAAAGATACTAGTAATTACACAGACATGGTGGCAAAGTACTACTTCATTTAAGGAGCAAGACTTCATGGGGTAAAATCAGGGGGTTCCACCCCTGGCTTCTGACTCTAGTTACGAGCCAGAGCTAGAAACGTTACACTCTCACAGATGGCAAGAGAGACGACCGTTTGGAAGTGCACAGTAGTGCTTCACCGATTTCCCCTTTGCAGTGAGAGTACGCAACCCCGAGATTCCTGCTGAGAATTGCCTTCCGATCTTACAGCTCAAAGACAGAAATGCAATTACGGGGGATTTTAAAAAAATAATTCCAGGTTTTCCTCGTTGTGGTAGATGGGTTAGCATTGCTAACTTTGATGATCTTATGAACATCGTCCCACAGGGGGAAAAATCTCTCATGTAAGTTTTTTCTTTGGACTTGGATTATTTTACTTCAGAAAGTAATGCTAGGTTCCACTTTCGGTAACAAAAGAGGAAGTTCCTACTGGGCTGATTCTAAGACAGTAACTATAAATATTGTACAAATTAAAAAAAAAAACCTATCTGAAGGCACTGGAGAGCAAGCATTTTATTACCAAATGATGCTAAAATGGTGCAGAATCTAAGCACGCATGCGAATGGGACTGAGAAGTAAGCTGAACGTGGGCTGGTGCTAGAAAGACAGACGTTGCTTTTTGGGTCCAATCAAGTTAATTACCTGGTAAAACAACAAAATCCTACAGTCTTTAGCAGACAACAACAGTCTCTGCATGTGACTTTAACCCTGTCCAGGAGATGATCCCAAATTACTCGATATATGAAAAGAATATTGCTTATCATTAGGAAACAAATCACTCGGAGACTCTGACCCAGAGTTGACAGATGTGGGAATCCGGAGGCAATGATTTGTAAAGCTGCCGTTGTAACTCTGCTCAAGATCAATTTAAAAAGAAAAGGTCTGGGGGCGCCTGGGTGGCTCAGCTGTTAAGCATCTGCCTTCGGATCAGGTCGTGATCCCAGGGTCCTGGGATCCAGCCCCACATCGGGCTCCCTGCTTGGCAGGAAGCTTCCCTCTCCTACTCCCCCTGCTTGTGTTCCCTCTCTCACTGGGTCTCTCTCTGTCAAATAAATAAATAAAAGCTTTTAAAGAAAGAAAGAAAGAAAGAAAGAAAGAAAGAAAGAAAGAAAAGAAAGAAAGAAATGTTTTCAGAGGGGAAAATCATGAAAAAGAATAATAAAAATTCTGAAAGTAAAAAATCCAATTTCTTAAGTAAACATGCAATATCTTTAAAAATTGTCAACGGATGGCTTTGACACTGGAATGGAGATGATTCGGGAAAAATGACAGTGCATGTAGAATAGGTCGGTAGAAATTATTTGATGTGGAAAACAGAGAGAAAAAAGATTTCTAAGGAAAGATGCAGACCCGTGGTGTCTGTGGAGCAGTATCAAAAGGAGTAACAAGGCAGCAGGAAAAAACAATAGTACGCCGCGTTCCTGTCTCTCGTGTTTTCTCCAAAGGTCATGTGGAACAGAAGGGGAGATACAGCTACACGAAAACCATGTCCTCAGAATAACTTGCCCAAACTTCAAAATATCTTTAAGTAAACAGGAAAAAAAAAAGTCAATAAATTTCAATCTGTCCTTTCTCATGTTTTCCCCTTACCCCTGAATTTAACAAGGCCACTTAAAGGGCTTTTTGATGAGCAAAAACAGGATAAAAATAAATTCTGAGGAAGAGAGAAAAAGAAAGCTATCAGAAGATGAGATGTGATGCAAAAGTATTGCCAGAAAGACTAGGTTTGTACTATGTACAAAGTACTAAAATGTGTCTGGGTGGGTCAGTCCGTGAACCTTACAGAAGAGACAATGGTACGTGCTGTTGGAAGAGGCATTCCTCAAGACACAGAGCTGCTTGGGAAGAAGAAAGGCAAACTGGACGGAGAAAGCTGCTTCAGCACTGGGTGGAAAAGGGCACGGAGCTAAAGGGGGGAATTTGGAGTCCGCAGAACAGAAGAGAGTCAAAGGGATAAAGGACATGCAATATTTTTCCCATGAAAAACAACCACAAATAACCCACTGGAGTGTCTCCACGTGGCTACACTGGCAGATAGGCAAGTCTCTAAACTAAGAATCTTGTAAAATACCCCAAAGCTACAGGATTAACAAGGAGAAGGTGGTATTATTGTCAGGTCTTAGAATACAAAATTCAACTCAAATCAACTGAAGAAAACTCTCCTCACAGAAATAATAATGGAAAGAGTAAAACTCTAAGACAACAATCCTCTTGGAAATAAATATATGCAAACAAACGTCTGAGTGCGTTGAGAAAAGAAGCTTGAACTAGAAATTGAAAAACAAAGAACAGACATGGGGGTGCCTGGGTGGCTCAGTAGTTAAGCCTCTGCCTTCGGCTCAGGTCATGATCCCAGGGTCTTGAGATCGAGCCCCACATCGAGCTCCCTGCTCGGCGAGAAGCGGCTTCTCCCTCTCCCACTCCCCTTGCTTTGTTCCCTCTCTCTCTGTGTGTCTCTTTCTGTCAAATAAATAAATAAAATCTTAAAAAAAAAAAGGACAGATATGGACAAAAATGAAGCAGTACTGAAAAGAGAGTTGGTTGAAATCAGAAAAGAAAAGGAAGAAAAGGCAATTACCTTTGGTAGAGAAAGAACATAGAAAATATAACAAGATATACGATATTATAAAATATTATGACAAAGATAAGACTGAATACGTCAGTCGTCTCAGTAATGGTAGATGGAGTTAACTCACCCATCGAAAGGAAAAGAGATAATATCAAGAAAGGCTCAATTAGCTGGTCCATACAAGAGACAAACCTGAAAGAAATGATTCAAAGGGACCTAAAACAAAGAAGTGGACAAAGTTTTACAAAATAAATGCCACCATCCACTAAGTATAATGTGCATGAATGCTTATGAACCAAGTAACACAGAAGATACGATACATCACAGTGTTTATATAAATATAATACAATTCGGTACAGCATTATGATGCAACCGCTTCAGCGGATAGAAGGAAATATGGCTGGACGCGCGCTAAAGACGTGACCATTCGTCTCGTAGAAGACGGCAGACCAAGTGAGCAAACGACTTGTAGGAGGCCAGAGACCTGACGAGCACTGTCTGTATGGTACATCTCACGGACGTGCATTTATGTGCACCCTGACCTCAGTTACTCTCATTTCTCACGTGCGCATGGGACGTGTGTGTGTGTGCACGCACATGTGTGAGATCATATAGAAACACCTGCACATTCTGATCTGCAACAAAACTAGAAATTAAAACACAAAGGCCTTTCCACTTGGAAATTAATAAACCTACTGAACAACCCTTGGGTGAAAGAGAAAATTAAAGATGAAGTTACAGAATTTTCTAAAACTGAAGTGATGAGAAAGCCACACCCCAGAAAGCAGTGATCAGGGGGAAGTTAATAGCACTAACCTTATCAGCATGAACATTTACATAATTAAAGTAATGAATTAAATTCCCAGCTTCCAAAAAAAAAAAAAATAGACAAAGACAACAAAATAAACCAAAAGAAGGCGTGAGGAGGAAATAAAAGTAAAAACGATTAGTGATGTGGAAAATATAAAACAGCAGACTTAATTAATGAGATATGCTTGGCTTTGGAAATATTTATAAAAAGACAAATTACCAGCCAAGTTGATAAAGAAAGTAGGGACAAGACCAAACGTACAAAATAGGAAATGTAAGGATATCATTATCGGAATATATATTTATATTTAAAACCCCAAACAGTGCTTCAACCTTTATGAAAACAAATGTGAAAATCTAAGGAAGCGGTTAAACTCCCCCGTCATATAATATGATTTACCGAAGAAACCGATTCTGCGTACCGTACAGTCCTCTTTAACCCAACTCCAAGCATAAGGAACACTCGGTGTTCAAGCTACAGGCAGGTACCACACCCTCTCTCTGTGTCTAAGTGGCTTCCTTGGAACAAAGAAAGATCTGGAATGTTTGGGATGATTATAATGAAACAGAACGAGGGCTACATCCTTTGGTTTGTCCCAACTTTTTGATTTATTGGAAATTTGCTCCAGTCCTCCCTGGGAAAGGGAAATAATGCATCTCAGGAAGGCATTGCGGCACACTGCTGCGTTTTTAAAAGGCTGCTTAATTTTTTATGTAGAGCAGCTACAGGGAATGCAGGGTTGTGGGGGCTGCAGCACTCCACGTCCTGTTCTTCCAGGAGTTTTGAATATCAATGAAGGATTATGTATTAAACTATCTGATGGACTGTTGTATACCTTGGGGCATGGGGTAGAGCCAGAACAATTTAAGTAACTGTATTAATAGTTAAAGGGAACATAAGAGTTATGGCTTCTGGGGCAGGAGCCTTTGTGATTAGCTAACATTGACTTTGGCTTTAAGGGTTGTCCAGTGTCACACACCTGAAAGGACCAGGCTGCCGTTGTTTGCACTCACCACTAATAAACACCCCATTAATTAAAGCCCGTTATTGTTTTTCATCACTGAAATGTGCTTGTCAAACGTCGTGAACATAAGAGGATGATCAGAACCCAAATAGCAATGAATAAATCATTCATCTCCCAGAATAAATCGGCCGTACCCGCTGCTCATGACCGTCAACATAATGAGGCATCAGAAGGACCACAGAGAAAGGTTGGCCTCTGCTGCTGTAGGCACACTTCATTCCTACAGTTAACTTAAAAATGGAACTGATTTGGAAAAAAAAATAATAAAGGGACAGATTCATGGACACAGAACATTGTGAAAGATGGTCCTTGTGGTTCGTGAGTGAAGTCCGAGTACGTTAATGCAGCCCGAGTGAGAGACCTCTGTGCCTCACTTTATGCTCCTTAGACACAAGCCACAGCTGTGATGTTCTCTCCCCCCAGGAGAGAAGGCCCAGCCTGAAGAGTAGGATCAGCAAATAGGAAATAACCAGAACAGAGCCGTGGCTTCGGCGTGATGGAGGGGCATCGCCACAGGGGACATCCACCTCCTATGAGCTCTGAAGCATGCTAAGTAAGCAAGACGGTTAATGAAGATTTTCAAAACTCGGGGGTAAGGTACACAGCTAGGTTAAATCGTATGGAGGAAAGCTTTTGGTTAAAATAGCATAGTCCTCGTTAGGGTTTAACTCAATAACCTCGACGTACACTTCATTCCAAACTCAGGCTGAACCACCTTAATCTCATCAACACTCGAGAGGTCTCCTGTGGGCAGAAGCTTCCTGTCCCCCTTCCAGTTGTTTCTGCTAAACTGCCTCCAGCCTCTTGTGACCAGTGCCCTTGGGGGTCTCTCCACTCTTCTGGGCTTCTCCATCCACTGCGATGATCTCCGGCCAGGACTTTGGTAGCAATGCCTGTCTCACCTAGGGTCCTTCATCTTCTGACTTCCGGCTGCTTCTATCACGACCGTCCCCAAACCTGAGTGATCCCCTGTCTCTCCTCTCTAGGGTTCTGGTAAAAATGCCAAAAGATATCAACTGCAGCAAATTCAGTCCTCTGCAAATTTATAATTTCTAGTATCACCTGTTGCCACAGTTTTGCTCAATATATGGAAGTCAGTCTCTGTTGTGTTTTTCTTTCTTTTTAAATTCCCTAGATGAGCACGGACCTGCAAGTGTTTCCACAAACTCCATTCTTCCAACTTCAAAGTGCTCTCTGGTCTCCTTCCGCAGGAGCTCCTCTTCCTAAGGCAGATCTCCAGCGATGCCTGCCTTTTCCACACACAGTTCTCTTCATTGTTTCCTCTTGTCAACTCTGAAAATGTGCCCCATCATTATCCCAGATATCACATATCTCATCCCTCTCTCTCTGTTGACTCCTTTTACTCAGCCTAGAAACAAATCACTCACTTACACAACACAGACATCCACTACAGGCTGAGAGTTTATGTCCACCTCAAAAACCAGAGAGCCTTAGGTGACACTACCTCCAATGAGATTTTTAGACAGAGTTTTAATATTATTGTACGAACCTGAAAATTGATAGTCCTTGTGCGATTAATATAACTCTCGATCATAGAAGCAGAAGAAAATGCCCTTAGTTATTCTGGGGAAAATATAAATTTCCAACAGACACTCGATTTTAATACAAAATTTATAGGGTAGATTTTATTTGGACTGTGAAGTTGTTTATGGCTGAATGCAACATAATATCCGCTCACTTGTCATTTCAGAAATATTGCTTGCTGTTTCAGGAGTACATCTTTGAAAGTGCAAGAAAGTTATATACTCTGTTTGCTAATTTAATAAAAAAAATCTTCAGTTTATAGTGGCACTTGTCATCCAGTGATAAACATCAAAAGTGGATTTTCCAAGAGGATGTATACCTAAAAAGAAGCAAATCTAAAGGAATTGATACCACTTGACCTACCAGGCAATGACTCTTTCCTCAATATATATTCGTTTTTTTAAAAGTGTAATTTAAAAGCTAAAAGCTGCATTTCTCATTCTTGGCAAAGAATATATGCATTGACATTTTCATCCATATAAGGCTGAACTTTGAGAAACTGGTAAACATGCATTTCTTAGGCTATTTTCAAATAACCGAATGTAAAGGCACTGACTGGAACGTACACTGATGAAAGATGTTCCTGCTAAAACAAAGCCCATTTTTATCGGGAGGGACACAAACCATAAGAGACTCTTAATGTCACAAAACAAACTGAGGGTTGCAGGGGGGGAGGGGGGAGGGAAGGGGGGTTATGGACATTGGGGAGGGTATGTGCTATGGTGAGTGCTGTGAAGTGTGTAAACCTGGCGATTCACAGACCTGTACCCCTGGGGATAATAATACATTATATATTAATAAAAAAATTAAAAAATTATAAAAAATAAAGAAAAAAAACAAAGCCCATTTTTATTTTTATTTTATTTTTAGATTTTTATTTATTTATTTGACAGAGATCACAAGTAGGCAGAGAAGCAGGCAGAGAGAGAGGAGGAAGCAGGCTCCCTCTGAGCAGAGAGCCCGATGCGGGGCTCGAGATAACCCACTGAGCCACCCAGGCACCCCCAGAAGCCCATTTTTAATTAGCAATTCCAATTTTTCTTTTTCATTTGTGATCAAATTGTCTTAGGTTAGTGGAGAGTTTTTAAGAATGTTGTTTCTGCACTTTATTATTAAATACAGGAGAACCACCGTGTTATTTCAGCAACTTCAGGTTTTTTTTTTCCTTTGTTTTATTTTTGAAATTTTGCTATAGAATTAAAAGCCGACAAAAGAAGCTTTTAGGGTTGACATAGAAAACTTCTTAGGCACGTAAAAATAAGAGTAGGAATGACCAATTATCAACAAATACCTAAACACTTGTGTTAAAAAAGCAAAATTCCGCTGAGTAAATGTAAAGCACCAGTTAATGGTGTTAAATGGTTCATGACTAGGACAGCGTCCCCATCCCCCATCGGGAGCAAGTAGAAGAGAGTTCCACAGAACTCTGCAGAATGGGAGGTTTTTACAGGCAAAGAGAGGGTGAAAACAGGGAATTTATTAGCAAGGAATGCATTGTTTCAGGGGAGCTCACCCTCCGAGGGGAACAGAAGGGGCCTGCGGAGGGATTACCTCCTAGTGCTGACCAGGAAATTCCAGTCAGCTTGGTGAAAGGGCAGGGGCGGGAGGGGGAGGGTAGTGGTGTTACTGTGTTTGGGAGAGGTTGTGAGACTCCACTGACTGACTTGGGTCCTTAACATAAGTGACATCATTTCGGGCCTGTGGTTTTCTTCTTAACAACTGGAACATATATACCTTTTGGCAATAAAAATTTCAGCACCGCAACTAAAATGGAAAATTGAGGCAAATCATTAGGTCAGGAAGCTTGTTTACTTCTTCAGAATAGCTTGAATATTTCGCAACTTAACATTTCTCTCAGTAAGGAGGAAAAAGGAGGAAAGCATGTTCTTCGAATATACTTCTCAACGTAAGGACTGTCATGTGCCCATTTTCAGTAGATTTTGTCGTGCAAATATGATAATTATGTATTTTTAAAATATAATGAATATGAAGTGTAGTACTGATAATATGAACTCAATATAGAGAAAAAGATAAATCCAATGTGCTCTCTTTTCCCACCTTTTCCTGCACACAATCCTATTTCAGAGGTAAGCCAGACACCCAGCCATTTCCCCCCTTACACAAACCAGCACGCCTACCCACACACCAGCAGGATCATACTGACACCACGTTCCTTATCTTGTCTCTAGCTAGCTACCTAGTTTGCTTAAAAAAGGAAGCAAGTAAAAATAAAATTTATTTATCTTCTCAGAGATCTGGAAGCTAGAAGTCCAAGATCAAGTTGTCGGCAAGGCTGGTTCCTTCTGAGTCTGCTAGAGGAAATCTATGTCAGGTGTCTCTCCTAGATCCTGGTGGTTTGTTAGCAATCTTGTGTGCCCCTTGGTTTGTAGACGTGTCACCCGGATCTCTGCCTTCAAGTTCACATGACATTCTCCCCATGTGCATATCCACCTCTGCATCCAAATCCCCTCTCTATCAGGACACCAGCCATATTGGGTTAGGGGGCCCTGCCACCCCCAGATGACCTCACCTTAACTCTATCTACAATACCCTATTTCCAGGGTCACTGTCTGAGATACTGGGGATTAGGTCAACAAATTTTGGGGAGAATCACAATTCCACAAAGACTTTGACCGTGTGTTATTTTACGGAGAGAACAGAATGAGCGCACCATGCCTCACTGGACTGGACCAGTCCTGAGCAACCATGGGACTGAGCAAGGGTGGGGCAGTTCTCTTGCTCCTGTTCCAGTGCCATCAGAAGATGGTGGCAGCACAGGTGCTGGCAAAGGAAGGCCGCTATTGTCACGTATGGTAATGATGGGGCTTGGGGACAAAAAGCCTTTTGCAGATAAAAATCTGAAGTCAAATCGCAGACATGACAGTTCTCCAGTGAACAGAATTTATACACGTATCAGTCTCTTGAGCTCTTGCCTGAGGAAGCCATTGGCTGCGACCACCTATCTTGAAGCACGTGTACTATTCAAGCGTGACTGTGCACGTGCAGAGACACGTGTGTACGTACAGATCGATGAAGGTGTGTACGCACACACGTAGGATTTTCATGCTTCTTGAATGTTTGTTGACCTGTCGTTACCGCACTTGGACGCGGGATGACACTTGGCCCAGCGTTCCTTCCATTTGCTCCAGCGGGACTGCCTGTCCGGTAACAGCAACATGAGAACATTTGACTCTGCCTGTATTTTCAGTTATCTACAAAATTTTGGTTTAAGAGAAACTCGCAAGTTTTTTAAAGTAAGAAGTCCCTGACTTATAGAGAATTGGGGAGTACTTTTAACAGCAGCCTGATGGAATTCATATGAATTGGGTTGGGATTTGGGTGGATTGGTTGTACCTGATTAGAATTTCTCCACTGGGTATCATCTGAGGAATCATGGAGACCATGATGTGGTCTCATCACAGAGAAAACCAAAGTCCAAACCCATGCCAGTGGGATCTCAAAACGCCCTCACTCTCATAGTGTATGAGTCAGAGGAGCTGTGAGTGAGCAGACCACCTAGCTGTGCACTAACGGGGCATGAGCCACACATCTGATGCCCTGCCCTGGCCCATGGGAGGAGAGAGGGTGGGCCTGGGATTTGAGACTGGAGTGTTCGACTGGCCTGCATCAGGTTTGTAGGACCTGAACTGTAGAACACAGCTCTGGCTTCTGTCTACAATATCCGTAGG
>NW_019154217.1:636206-683015 GCF_002288905.1 Enhydra lutris kenyoni | reverse complement strand
AGTGGTTGATTTTCTGTTTCTAGAATTGCAGTTCTTCTCTTCGATCTCCCGTTGGATTTGTAGGTGTTTGCAATCTTTAGATAAGCTATCTAGCTGATCTCCCACTACCTGAAGTAGTCTCAGCCTGCTACTTCTCCGCCATCTTGACTCCTCCCCCCCAGATATTCAATATTCTTTTTTTTTTTGATATTCAATATTCTTAAAACCAGAGTATGTATATATGGTGTAGGATAAAAATAAATTAATCTCTTAAATTTATAATATATCATTGAACTATAACTTCGTATTTTATTTTTAAAAAATATTTATTTATTTTAAAGATTTTATTTATTTATTTGTTAGAGAGAGAGAGAGTGCACAAGCAGGCAGAGTGGCAGGCAGAGGTAGGGAGAGAAGCAGGCTACCTGCCAAGCAAGAAGCCTGATTCGGGACTTGATCCCAGAACCCTGGGATCATGACCTGAGCTGAAGGCAGCGGCTTAACTGACTGGGCCACCCAGGCATTCCTTGAAAATATTTATTTGAGAGATAGCACACATGTGCATGAGTTGAGGGGGACAGAGGAAGGGAATCTTCAATCAGACTCCCCACTTGAGGGTGGAGCCCAATGCAGGGCTCCATCCCACAGCCTCTGAGAACATCACCTGACCTGAAACTAAGAGTTGGGTGCTTAACTCAACAGAAATCAATGAAATAGAAACCGAAAGAACAGTAGAACAGATCAGCAAAACTAGGAGCTGGTTCTTTGAGACAATTATTAAGATTGATAAACTTCTGGCCAGACTTACCAAAAAGGAAAGAGAAAGGACCCAAATAAATAAAATCATGAGTGGAAGAGGAGAGATCACAACCAAAGAAATGCAAGCAATTTTAAGAACATATTATGAGCAAATATATGCCAACAAATTAGGGAATCTGGAAGAAATGGATGCATTCCCAGAAATATATAAACTACCAAACTGAACAAGAAGAACTAGAAAACCAGAACAGACCCATAACCAGCAAGGAAATTGAAGCAGTAATCAGAAATTTCCCAAAAATCAATAACTCAGGCTGGATGGCTTCCCAGGGAAATTCTATCAAACATTTAAAGAAGAATTAATACCAATTCTTTGGAAGCTGTTTCAAAAAATAGAAAAGAAAGGAAAACTTCCAAACTCTATCTATGAGACCAGAATTACTTTGATACCCAAACCAGACAAAACCCTACCAAAAAGGAGAATTATGGACCAATATATCTGATGAACATGTATGCCAAAATTCTCATCAAAATACTAGCCAACAGGATCCAACAGTACATTAAAAGGATTATTCATCATGACCAAGCTGGATTTATTCCTGGGCTGTAAGGTTGGTTCAATATCCACAAATCAATCAATTTGATACCTACATAAATAAAAGAAAAGATGAGAACCATATGATCCTCTCAATAGATTCAGAAAAAGCATTTGACAAAGTACAGCATCCTTTCTTGATTAGAAGTCTTCACATTATAGGGATAGAGGGAACATACCTCGATATCATAAAAACCATGTACAAAAAGCCCATAGTGAATATAATTCTCAATGGGGAAAAATTGAGAGCTTTGCCCCTAAGATCAGGAACACAGCAGGGATGGCCACTATCACACTGCTGTTCAACATAGTGCTAGAAGTCCTAGCCTCAGCAATCACACAACAAAAAGGTATAAAAGACATCTGATTTTGCAAAGAAGGCAAACACCCACTCTTTGCAGATTACATGATACTCTATGTGGAAAACCCAAAAGACTCCATCCCAGAATTGCTAGGCCTTGTACAGGAATTCAGCAAAGTGGCAGGATAGAAAATCATTGCCCAGAAATCAGTTGCATTTCTATACACTACCAATAAGACAGAAGAAAAAAAATTTAAGGAGTTGATCCCATTTATAATTGCACCAAAAACCATAAGATACCTAGGAATAAACCTAGCCAAAGAGACAAAGGATCTCTACTCTGAAAACTATAGAACACTCATGAAAAAAATTGAGGAAGACACAGGAAATGGAAAACAAACAAACAAAAAACCCATGCTCATGGTTTGGAAGAACAATTACTGTTAAAATGTCTCTGCTACTTAGAGCAATCTATACATTCAATGCAATCCCTATCAAAACACCATCAATTTTTTTCACAGAGGAGGAGCAAATAATCCTAAAATTTGTATGGAACCAGAAAAGACCCTGAATAGCCAACAGAATGTTGAAAAAGAAAACCAAAAGTTGTGGCATCACAATTCCAGACTTCAAGCTCTATTACAAAGCTGTCATCATCAGGAAAGTATGGTACTGGCACAAAAACAGACACATAGATCAGTGAAACAGAACAGAGAACCCAGAAATGGACCTTCAACTCTATGGTCAACTAATCTTTGATGAAGCAGGAAAGACTATCCAAGAGAAAAAAGACAGTCTCTTCAACAAATGGTGTTGGGAAAATCGGACAGCCACATGTAGAAGAATGAAACTGGGCCATTTCCTTACACCACACACAAGAGAGACTCAAAGTGGATGAAAGACCTAAATGTGAGAGAGGAATCCATCAAAATCTACAGGAGAACCAGGCAGCAACCTCTGGGATCTCAGCCACAGCAACTTCTTGACAAAACTCCACATGGCTACGCACATCTCCAAAGGCAAGGGAAACAAAGGCAAAAGTGAACTGTTGGACTGCTTCAAGATAAAAAGCTTTTGCAAAGCAAAGGAAACAGTCAACAAAACCAAAAGACAACTGATAGATTGGGAAAAGATATTTACAAATGACATATCAGATAAAGGGCTAGTATCTAAAATCTATAAAGAAGTTATCAAACTCATCACCCAAAAAAAAACACAAAAAAACAAAAAAACAAATAATCCAATCAAGAAAGGCAGAAGACATGAACAGACATTTCTCCAAAGAAGACATACAAATGGCCAAAAGACACATGAAAAAAATGCTCCACATCACTTGTCATCAGGGAAATATAAATCAAAACCTCAATGAAGTACCATCTCACACCAGTCAGAATGGCTAAAATTAACAAATCGGGAAGTGACAGATGTTGGTGAGGATGCAGAAAAAGGGCAATCTCATACACTGTTGGTGGGAATGCAAGCTGGTGCAGCCACTCTGGAAAACAATATGGAGCTTCCTCAAAAATTTAAAAACAGAACTACCCTTTGACTTAGCAATTGCACTACTGGGTATTTACCCCAAACATGTGAATGTAGTGATCTGAAGGGGCACTTGCGTCCCAGTGTTTATACCAGTAGTGTCCCCAATAGCCAAACTATGTAAGGAGCCCAGATGTCCATTGACAGATGAATGTATAAAGAAGATGTGGTACAGACAGACAGACACACACACACACACACACACACACACACACACACACTGGAATACTACTCAGCCATCAAAAAAATTAAATCTTGCAATTCATAATGACATGGATGGAACTAGAGGGTATTATGCTAAGTGAAATAAGTCAATCAGATAAAGACAATTATCATATGATATCACTCATATATGGAACTTAAAAATCAAAACAGAGGATCATAGGGGAAGAGAGGAAAAAATAAAACAATGAAATCCGAGAGGTAGACAAACCATAAGAGACTCTTAATCACAGGAAACAAACTGACAGTGGCTGGAGGGGAGAGGGAGGTGAGAGGATGGGGTAACTGCATGAGGGACATTAAGGAGGGCATGGGATGTAATGAGCACTGGGTATTATATAAGACTGATGAATCACCAAACTCTACATCTGAAACCAATAATACATTATATGTTAATTATTTTAATTTAAGTAAGAAAAATTGAAAAGTAATCTACTTTGAAGGATTGTAAATATTAAATAGGATAATATACATAAAAGCATGTTTTGCAAAATTGAAGTACAGCAAGCAGTACCTAATTTTTCTAAATTAAAATAAATCTGGCTCAGAGACCCTGTGTTAAAGGAAAGTATCCAATATTAGTCATTACTGGCAATGGGGATGTGGGAAAGGCTTTTGCTATTAGGCAAATATTCACTATCAGGCAAATATGTAAGAAAGAGACTCTGCCCTTGATTCCATCATGGTTGCCATTGGGATGTTGATAGCGCAAGCTCCTTTGGCCCATTGAAAGGCCAGTGGTTGTATAACCTCTATGCCAACTGTGGGCAATGCAATATTTTGTTGCAGCTCCCAAGGTAATGCAGCTTGATGATCATTCATCTCAGCAAACATCATTTCATCCCTTAGAAAAATTGTGCTATTACTGAGTATTTACCCTAAAGATATAGATGTAGTGAAAAGAAGGGCCATATGCACCCCAATGTTCATAGCGGCAATGTCAACAATAGCCAAACTGTGGAAAGAGCCGAGATGCCCTTCAACAGACAAATGGATAAAGAAGATGTGGTCCATATATACAATGGAATATCACTCAGTCATCAGAAAAGATGAATACCCAACTTTTGCATCAACATGGATGGGACTGGAGAAGATTATGCTGAGTGAAATACGTCAAACAGAGAAAGTCAGTTATCGTATGGTTTCACTTACTTTTGGAACATAAGGAATAACATGGAGGACATTAGGAGAAGGAAAGGAAAAGTGAATCGGGGGGGGGGAATAGAAGGGGAAGGTGAACCATGAGAGACTAGGGACTCTGAGAAACAAACTGAGGGTTTTAGGGGGGAAGGAAGTGGAGGAATGGGTGAGCCTGGTGGTGGGTATTAAGGAGGGCATGTATTGCATGGAGCAGCAGAGCAACAATGTTACATATAACAGCAATGTTATATGTAAACAATGAATCTTGGAACGCTACCTCAAAAACTAATGATATATAGTCACAAACATAACACAATAAAAATTTAGAAAAAACTCACACACAAAAAAAAGAAAGAAAAAGAAAAGAAAAATTGTGCTATCTCCTAGAGACTTCCACACAGAACACACTTAGGAACTCATCTTTTACACCGTTAGTATCAAGTCACTAGAGCCCCTGGTACCTTTAGGTAACTCTCCTTTCAACCCAGCACCTATGTCAACCCCTGTCTCCTCTCTCCTGGGAACACCTGGTAAAAATTTTCCTCTCATGTAAGAGTCTGGACAGGACTATACAACTGGAGCCTCACAACTTCTCTTTGGGGTCAGGAAACATGAAAATGATTAATAACCCATGAGACCAGAAGCTCAGAACTTCCTCTAAGACAAAAGGGAAAGTTAACTTTTATTCCTTCTGGAGTCCCCTCTGGCAGAAGCAGCTATCAATAGCTTGGTAAATTATCCTACCTCAAATGAAGGCTGCTTAAAGTTGGGAAAGAATCCCTACAGAGGAAAATTACCCACTCTCGTCATTGCCTGCCCAACCTCCTCTCCACAAGGAAGCACTCCTACACTTATATAAGAATCAGTTCTGGGGTGCCTGGGTAGCTCAGTCGGTTAGGCATCTGCCTTGAGCTCAGGTCATGATACCAAGGTCCTGGATTGAACCCCACGTCGGGCTCCCTGCTCAGAGGGCCTGCTTCTCCCTCTCCCTCTGCTTCTTCCCTGCTTGTGTGTGCGTTCTCTATCTCTCTATGTCAAATAAATCTTAAAAAAAAAAAAAAAGAATCAGTTCTTTCCCTGCTTCCCCATCCCCACCAATGAAGGAAAGAACAGACCGTGAGTCTCCTGGGAGAAATAAGGAGGCAGCCTCTACAAGTCTCTGAACCTGCCACTTGACCTTCCTAATAAAAACCAAATGTAGCCTTGTGACCCCAGTAAAATAGCCTAGTTTAGGCTCTGATCCAGGGCCAGTGGAAGTTCTAGGCAAAAAGCCTCAAGAGAAGAGCACCCTCAGATAGCCTGGGCTCCTTCACTGCAACTGCTGATTGGGGCACAAATCTGTGTTAATCCTTCTCGTGGCTGCCTCAAGGAACCCAATTGCCTTAGGCACCACCTGGCACCAGAGAAATTCACAATGCCTGAGGCTAGGATCTGGGGTCCCCATGCCCGGTCAACATCAAGGTACCAATCCATGCATTTTTGTCCACCCTGACATTAGGTTTAGAGTTTAAGCATGAGGTTGAAAAATTCAGGTAACCCGTTCCCATTGCATTATATGTCAGGGACAATTCTTTGGGCACCAGACTATATCACTAATGTGTAAATGACACTCTCCTGAAATTTCATAACACTGTGATCCTGAGTGTGGGCACAAAGCACATCTTTTTCTAGAGAAATTGATCCTCATCTCTCCAATCATTTTTCAGCTAATATAATTCTTACTTTTTATGATCATGATGATTTCTCATTGGAGCAGGAATCTGGAAGAAAGGAAAACAATCCTAGAAGCAGAACAAAAGTATGAGATCACTCGTGGATGGTATTACCATGTAATTTGGACAGATGACTTCCTATACATTCTAAGTGTGCAAAGTCTGTCTCATTACATCATCCAATGTTTCTCTGAATGGAAACAATACACATTAGATATGACTTGTTATGTGACCCAAGGCCATTAACTCAGCCCATTTGAGCCTTCACATCTCTCTTGGTTGGAAGTCTTCAAGCCATAAAAACAAGGAAAATATCTCAAAATCGGAGTTACATACTCTGAGATTCCTAGTACTCGCTTTTCCATCAATTGGGTGGCCCATTCTCTCTGATGTTCAAGCTATGAGAATTTAATTTGAAATGATGGATGTACTATATTAAATATATTAATAAGAACAGAACTTAAACCTTGCAAACTGTAGGGTTTCCTTCCTCTATAAGTGTGGCTAGGTCTACAGAAGCTGAAGGTTACTTATTTAGACCCATGGTCTGCAACCTAGGGCAAAGTGGAGAGACTGTGATAGAGCCAGGATGAGCCATATTACACCTAGTTTTTCCTCCCCTCTAAGTCTGAATACTGGTAAGTCAGGTGGTTCTGAGGGCTTATTTTATTTTACCATTCAGGATGAACCCATACTAACTTTACCTCTCTGCACCACCTTTTCTTCCTTCTTTGGAAGCTCTGGTCTCTTTGTTGTTTACTTGCCAGCTGCCACTCCATTTAGCCATTAAACAGTTTTGACCTTGATGACTTGGATATGAATGAGGACAAAGATCCACATGGCAACTTTGGCCGCTTTTGCTTCAGCAAACTGAATAGGGTGTCCAAGAAGAAACCCTTGCATTAGGAAGACTTCTAAGAAGATTCCAATCATCCCCACTCCCTGATGTTCACACTCTTATGTAATTACCCCTCCCCTTGAGCATAAGCTGGACTTAGTGATTTGCCTCTGACTAATAGAAAAAAGGAAAAGTAATGGGATGTCATTTCCATTAGTTTACAAAAGATCGTAACTTCTGTCTTGTTTGCAGACTCTCTCCTTGCTTTGATGAAGTAAGCTGTCATGCTGGAGAAGCCCACATGACAAGGAACCATCGAGCTACAGCCAAGAGCCAGCCAGGTACTGAGGATCTCATTCCAACAGACTTTGAGGAACTGCATCCTGCCAGCAACTGTGTGAATGAGTATAGGAGTTGGTCCTTCCCCAGTCAAGCCTCCAGATGAGAATGTAGCCTCAGCTGACATCTTAATTGCAGCCTTGAAGCAGAGAATCCAGGTAGGCCTTGCCCGAAATTTTGACCCACAAAAGCCATGACATAATAAGTATGTATTTTTTAAGCCACTAAATTTTGGAATATCCATTACACAGCAAATAGATAATTAATGCACCCCTCAATTACTGTAACCTTGGTATAAAATGTTGCATGTCTGGGAAGGCAGGCACCATACAGGATGACAGTTTCCCTGGCAACATCCCTGGAAGTACTCCCTTCATGCTCAAAGACTATACCATACACTCATATGATGTTGAAATGGTATCATTGGGCTGTAATAAGCCTGAGTATCCTCCAGGAGGTGAAGCCTAGATGACAGTAACTTATCCCACCTGACAGATAATTTGGGAACAGATGAAAAGAGTTTGAGTCAAGTTCTACACTGTAAAGGTTTTTCTAACTATTTGTAAAGTCCTGAAGGTTTTCAGAGTAAGCTCTTTGTACTTTTTATGAAAAAACAAAAAACAAAACAAAACAAACAAACAAACAAAAACTGTAAATGTTTTAAATATAGGATTTTCAGAGCAGGATCAAATAAACAACCCCAGGATAAAACTGAGAAGCTACTGTTTGGCTTCTTACAAGGGACTGGTGCACTTGTAGAAGCCAAAAGAGTTAATCATTAGGAGTTGAATGCACTGCTTCCTTTCCCTGAGTGCAAGCCCCAGCCCCAGTCTCAGTGCAGCACACAGAGAACACCACTCTCTATTAGAAGAAACGTTTTTAGAGGAGGATTAATATTCTTGGTTGTACTGAAGGTTGTTCTTATCAGAGATATACTGTCATGAAAACTGGGAGGCTTTCTCGACAAGGACTGAATGATTTCTTTAGGGAAGTTTTTCTCCCTGGAAGTGCTGGAGAAGCATTTTCTGCTTGAGTAGAAGAGTCAAATCGCTAAACACAGTACTTTCATCAGGGTCATCCCTGGTGATGCACTTGATGCACACAGGTGGGGCTTGGATGAGGCACAGACTCCCCAGAGGCCAGAGAAGAAGGGGGTTGACTCTGGCGTAACAGCTGATCCTTGAAGACCTCAGCTTTCTGGGGATAGCTGACCCTGTCTCTGTTCTGTCTGACACTTGTAAGACGGTTCTGGTCAGCACAGACAGCTTCTTGGCTGCAGGACTTGATACTTACCCATTTCTCTTGCTGTGAGTCAGAGAGAGTCTGATAGTTGGAGGGATGTCACTTGTCAGGCCCTATGTGGGCCTGTACACCTTCCTGCTGCTGGCTTAACTCTGAGGCCTCAGATCCATACATACGTGCCAGCTTCTCTTCTAGGACCTTCCCAAGTGAGCTTGTGAGTTTCAGGAAGCTGATCACTCCCAAAAGTAGCCACATTTTCAATTGGGTCTTGGTGCTGCACTAAGGTGGACATGAACTTGGCTTTTTTGCTGGGGACTTTCTTGATGCCCTGTGATTTTTTTCTTGGAACTGATCCACTGAGAAAATTGCCTCATCTTTTTTCTGAAGTAACTTTCAAGTGGAAACTGTTCCTTCTGTGACAGAGTTGGGGAAGCACTCTCTCATTATCAGTCCTCAATGCAGTGACTCTTCTCTCTGCCTACAGATGTCCCTACTCCTGAGTCCTTACTTCTGCATTTTCTTGCTTTGGGATCCTGAGGTCTCACTTTCTTTGCACTTCTTCTTTGTGGGAAGTTCAGAGGCTGGACCTTACAGAAGGTCAGCTTTGAGTCTCAGGATTCCTGCTGCTCCTCCCTGCTAATTCTGCTGTCCTTCAGTTGGATCTGCAGCACCTGGGATGCTTCTGTGTCCCCACTGCACACACTCTGGGACTGAATCAGTAAAGCCTTGGAAGTCAAGCTATTTGAAGGAAGGGGCATGTCAGTGGGGCATCCTTGAGCCTGGTTATGCTCCTCACTCTCTAGTTTAAACTTTAACTCACTCAGGATCTGTCCTTTCAGGTCTGATAGTTTAGAATCTTGGGGAACCAGTATTTTTGGTGAGGGGTGTTCTGTGATCAGGGAATCTACTTCTGTGATCAGGATCTACTTTACTCATGTTGACATTTATCATTTTGGAGCTTCCCAACTCACTGGTTGTCAAGGTGTCCCAAGATTGGGATTGAAGGGTACACAGCTCCTTGGTGTCGAATATATCCCTAGACAGGTTGGGCATGGCAAAATGTTCTAAATTCTTCTCCACCATCACTTTGCCCTGTTGCATTTCTACTCTGTTACTGGAACTCAGATTCTCATGCGTTGGCTCATGTCCAGCCCCAGCTTGCCTTGTGAGCACCTCTGGGCCACATGTGTTGTCTTGTACAGTCTCACTGGGTTGCATAGCAGGGAGAGGATGATCCACAATGGGGACTGACTTTGTTGTTCTCACCCCGATGAGTGTGATAATGTGGGGAGGAACATGTTCTTGGCATGAGCCTTTCAGGAGGAGAACTCTGAACTTGACAGACTTGAAGAGTCACTACGTCTGATTATTGGGACATCAGTGGACAACCCACCAGGGCTATCTAGAGATGACTTCTCAGGAACATGGTTCAATGAGATGGAAATCAATTTGGATTGAGTCACAGTGAAAGGGCAGTCTGGCAATGGTGAAACAGTTGGTGGAGCATGATGACAAGCAAATGAATCAGTGGGATTCCTTGTCCGAGACAGATTTGGTAAGAGGTTGATATCTTGTGAAATGGTTGGGTTAAGAGCAGAGATGGTATTTAGAGGTAAAGTAGCCTCTGGTTGGACAATAGGATCTCCTTTCTGAATGTCATGTAGTTTGGAAGGGGGAATGGCAAGGGGATGGGATATGGAATGGCTCACTGGAAACTGAGAATCCAAGGCTTTTGACTCTAGTAGCAGAGAGTGACCAGGGTGTGAGGGTAAGAAAAAATCAGCTAAAGGGGTCATTGGGTTAGGTGAGAAGATGGTGGGGAGTGGTAGAGAAGGCTCAGGCAAAGGGGCTGATATTAGGTCTCTTGGACAGACAGCTGAGGTCAGGGGATGAAGTTAATGATGAGTCAGTCATAGGAGGGGTGGAAGCCAAGGGGATAACAGAGGGAGTAGCATCTTCCAGAGCCTCTGGGAATAGCAGCTGATCCATCTCAGCAGTTTGGTATTACACACATCACAGAAGGGTTCTCAACATAACAGTTGACAAAAGTGGATGGTATCATGATGCCGCCTAGGGGGCTGTGGGAGACAGGAGGTACAAAGCTGCAGCCATTACCAGAACAAATATAAGTGACCCTGGCAAAGGTAGGCTCCCCATTCACATCCCCAGGACTTTCAAATTCTAACTCTGACGAGTTTCCATCCCATGTCAATTCCAGGCTTCCCTGAGGCTCTAGAAGTTCAAAGATTCTGCTTAAAAGGGGGGTACAGGAAAAAAGGTAATGTTTAGTTACCTTTGTAGAAGAGAAAGCACATTTCTTTCCTCTTCTACTTGACTCTGGCAAGTTCTCCAATCCGGGAAACCAGGAGATAGATGAAGATAGAAGCAAAAGATCTTAAAAGAAGCTAAGTAGGGGTGCCTGGGTGGCTCAGTGGGTTAAGCCTCTGCCTTCGGCTCAGGTCATGATCTCAGGGTCCTGGGATTGAGCCCTGCATCAGGCTCTCTGCTCAGCACTGAGCCTGTTTCCTCCTCTCTCTGCCTGCCTCTCTGCCCACTTGTGAACTCTCTCTCTCTGTCAAAAAAAAAAAATCTTAAAAAAAAAAAAAAAAGAAGCTAAGTAGAGTGTCCTTTACATGATACTCTTGGTAGATTGGACTTGGAGAGATCCAAGAATTAGGATATAAGGTCATGTGATCAATGCTAATAATAATAAGACTTATATTGTTCTATCATTCACAATGGGCTTTTCTACATATTATTTATGCTATGTAATACTGAAAACCATCCTATGTGGATCATAGGTCAATGGTCATCTCAAAGAGGAAATTGAGTATCCATGATGTCACAAGTCTTTCACAAAGTCAGGAGATAGAGATTCTGACTCATGACATCTCACATGGCCACCTAATGGGCAACACCCATTGTCAAGATCCATCACTGCTTCATGCTCAGTAATGGTCAGAGCAGGGAATCTGAGAAGGGTTTTGCACTCTGGCTACCTTTCCATGAGCCTCTCTTCTGGGGCCTCTGTTTTCTGAGAGGGAATGTATCTAGCAGCTGGCATCCTCAGAGATCATGGACCTGAGCCCTTATGGAGAGAACAGCAGGGGTCACCCTTGGAGAGCTCAGGTGGAATAGGCAGACCCTTACCCTTCAGAGTCCCACCTTTCCTCCTCCTCTTGGCTCTTCCCTGATGCTAGAACAAAAATAAAAAGAATGAGGGGGGTTGGGACCCATGTCTAAATCTTTTCTCAGAAATGGAGACATTCTTTATGTAAGAATAGTAGGACTTTAATTAATAGAACTTTGTGTTCCTTGCTTTTTTCAGTTTTTAAGGTGATAAAGTATTGTCAATATTTACTTCTTTGAAAAACTCAGAGGAGGATTTTGTCTGGAAGGTCCACACTTGATATTCTCAGTCAGAAGTCCTTTGTTCAATGAGGACATAGAAAATGAAACCCAACAGTCACATCTATGCTGCCTCAGGTAGGACCCTGTATCCTAGGTCATAGCTCAGACCCCACTGTCTTCTTAGAGGCTTAGCAGTGTTCTCCTGATCAGCCCAGCATGAAGGAAGCCTTGATCGAGTGATGCTGGACATGGGAATGTGACTCATGATCAGCTGCTGGGAAACTATTCTCTTACACAGACCTCATACTCTCAAAATAACCCAATTCAGGACTACAGAATCCCTGTATTTGGGATTTTAACCAAGACCCACCACCATACCCAGATAGACTGTGAGTTTCAAGTAGAAACCTTAGTCCTTCCTTAACCCTTACCCCTGCCAGGCCTCTTTTCCTAGAAGAATGAATGTCTGTTCTCTTAAGACTTCCCATTTTAGGTATTTCTCTAACCCTATCAAAAGCATTTAGAAATCTGGGAAAAGGAACAGGAAAACAAAGAATCCATTCTCTGAAGGGCAAGCTCTGGATTGAACAGACTGAAAAACTGAACAGACTAAAAATCAATGACTTTTCTTGGAACGATAGTGACAAACCACTACCTCAAATCTGCAGAGAGTATCAATGCAGAAAATCATACCTTAGATTAGCTTACCTGAAACAGAAAGCACTGGAGGCTCAACACTCCTCTCCTGGTAGGAACACTTAGACACTTTGACAAATTGCTGGAGGATGCATATGGCCTAGCATGAGAGTGAGAAATTCCTGGAGTCACAATCTGATGGGAGCCCCCCACTTATATGGGTTTTATTACCAGGAACCCAACCTTGTTCTCATAATAAAGAGCTACCCACCCCCCAAATGCTTTCTGGCATTTCTGGACAGGAAGAGTAGGGTTAGGGAGATAGGTAACCATTTTGAAAACATTGTGAAATATTCCCAGAGTGTTTTCCATAACAGAAGCCTACTCAGAGGAGAAAAGCCTACCACAGCATTATGCCCATGGGAGAAGGTAAATTACCCAACTACAGCAGCCGCCTCTAGGTTTCCTCTCTCATCCAAGGAGTGGAACAAAACAAAATAAAAATCTCTGAAACACTAGTGAACATCACAATCCAGGAACATAAGGCCATCACTAAAAGACAAATGATTAATCATATCCCCTCCCCTCACACCTTACTACAGTATTGACAGCTCTGGTGTAGGAACAGGATCACAGCTAAAAAGAGCTGCAAGGTATAGGTTTTTTTTTAGGGAGATTTAGGGAAACCTAAAGACACTAGGGGAGACAAAAACAAGGACACTAGAGGAAACGGCAGCCTCTGATATGTATAGCTACAGTAAATATTAAACACACCCCAACACCTAACCGGATTAACATAAGACTTCACATTAATGGTCTCTTTATTTCAGTTCTGATTACCCAATACATCATGTTTGGCTTTCAAAGAAAAATTACAAGACATGCTAAAAGGGGGGAAAAAGTAAACTGTTAAGACAAACCAAGCATCAGGTGTACAGATTCAGAAATGACACATTTCAGAATTCTCATATGTGGAAGCTAAAGTAACCATGATTATTATGTTAAGGGCTCTAATGGAAAAGGTAGACGACAGAGGAAAGCAGATGATGCATGTAAGCCGAGAGAAGGAAATTCTACAAAAGAATCAAAGGAAATGTTAGAAAACAAAAGCAGTATGACAAATGAACAATGCCTTTGATTGAATTATCTGTAGGTTGCATACAGTCAAGGAAAGATATGTGAGTCTGCATAAATGTCAGTAGAAACTTGCCAAACTGAAATACAAAGAGAAAAAGAATTTTCTTAATCCTAAAATCTAGAATATCCAAGAATTGAGTTTCAAACTGTGCAATATATATGTAATTGGAATACCAGAAGAAGACAGAACAGAAAAAATGTTTGAGGTATTAATGGCCAAATATTTTCCAAGATTAATAACAGATTCATGATACATTGTGAAAGTTCAGAGTATACCAAGCAGGGAAATACTAAAAAAGTCTATACCTGGACGTATCATATTCAAACTGTAGGAAAACAAAAGATAAACTTTGAAAGAATCCAGAGGGGAAATAGAAACACTACTTCTAGAGGAAAAAAGCATAAGAATCATGACCTATTATCATAAACCATGAAAGTAAGAGATTGGAGTGAAATGTTTAGTGTTGAAAGAAACCACCACCAATCCAAAATTTTATATCTATTGATATTATCCTGCAAAAGTAAAAGAGAAATAAAAACTTAGACAAATAAAAACAGGGAATTCATAACCAACAGACCTGCCCTGCATAAATGTTAAAAGAAGTTCTTTGGCAAGAAGGGAAATAACTCAGACCTACATAAAGGAAAGGAAGAGAAGGAATGAATGAAGGTCAAATAAAACTTTCATTCATCTTATTCTCATTTGACCTAATAATTATAATGATAATGTGTTGGGAGATTATAGTATGTGGATAAGTGAAATGAATGGCATCAATGTTACAAGGGACAGGAGGAATTGGAGACTCCTGCACTATCTATGAAGTGATATAACATTATATGAAAGTGGGCTTAGAGTTGTTGTAAATGTATATTACAAAATCTAGGACAACCACTAAAATATTTTTAAACACAAAAATTGATAGACTAACAAAAGTGAGACAACAGAATTATATATAATGCTTATTTAAAACCAGAAAAAAAAAAAACAGAGAAAGAGGGGAAGGATAGGTATAATGAATCGCAAATAGTATGGACAAAGGAGAGATTTTAATCCAACTATATTTAAAAATCTCTCAATTGAAGTGGTCTAAATTCACCAATTAAAAGAGGAGACTGTCAGAGCAGATTAAAAACAAAACAAAACAAAACAAAAAACAAGACCCAATTATATGTTGTCTATAAAATACCCACATTAAATACAAAGATACAGATAGATTAAAAGCAAAGGTACAGAGAAAAATGTACCATGCTAACACTAATGAAAAGAAAACAGGAGTCACTCTATTACTTTTGGACAAAACAAACTTCACAACAAGGAAAATTATCAGGGGTAAAGAAGAGCATTACACAACAACAAAGAGGTCAATTCTCCAAGAAGACAGAACACTCTTTAACAGGTACACATGTAACAACATAGTCTCAAAATATGTGAGGCAAAAACTGGTACAATTGCAAGAAAAAATGGATGAATCCGCTGTTATTGCTGGAGATTTCAACAGCCCTTATCAGAAATTGGCAGATTCAGCAGGCAGAAAACCAGTAAAGATATAGTTGCCCCAAACAACATCCTCAATCAACTTGCTCTAATTGACATTTATAGAATACCTCATCCAACCACAGAATACACATACTTCTCAAGCTCACATGGAACATTCACTAAGATGGACCATATTCAAGGCCACAAAACACACCTTAACAAATATAAAATAGAAACCACACACAGTATGTTTTCAGAACATAATAGACCTAAACTAGGAATCAACTACAGAAAGATAGCTGGAAATCCCAACATATTTAGATTAGATTAAAAGACACACTACTAATACACAGGCCAAGAAAGACTCAAAAGAAAAGAAATATTTTAAACCAAATGAGAATTAAAATACAACTGAAGGGGTGCTTAGGTGGCTCAATCGGTTAAGCATCTGGCTCTTGGTCTCAGCTCAGGTCTTAATCTCAGGGTCATGAGTTCAAGCCCTGTCTTGGGCTCTACACTAAGCATAGAGACTCATAAAATAAAATAGAATAGAATAAAAAAACAAACTCTACTTAGTATTTGTAAGATTCAGCAAAAGCATCATTTGGAAGTTGTTTTGAATTCATCTATTTGGAAAGAAAGATTTAGTATCTCTGAGGGGCTTTACCTACCTGATTGAATTTCTATTTCCAAAATACTGGTAAACACAGTTTCCTCTTTCGGTAGCACAGCACCAGGAGGAGGAGCCCCACCTGACCCAGGAAGGCAAGGATGGGAAGACTGAGCAAGTATAATTGGAGTTCAGCCATGGTGCAGTTAGGCTTCTCAGACAAAGATGATTCACATCATTGCAAATGCACTCCTGCCTCAGGCAGGAGAATCCATGCGCTAGACTAGATAGAGTTCCAGGCCCACATCACAGGGCTTTAGTTCAGACACCAAAGATTCCTGAGTGTTGGGGAGGAGACAGCACAGGAGAGAGAAACTCATATGCAACCCTTCCCCTACTATCCAGCCCCGCAGATATGTCCATCCTTCCTGGCCTGTTAGATGCCTCCAGCCTACCTTCCTGCTCCACCTAGTCACATATCATATATTTACCTTAGTGAAATGTTCTCAGTCCCCTGTTATCCTGATATTACCTGAGACCCTTCTCACTGCTTGGTGATCTCACTTTGGACCTCAATTCATCTCTGAAGGTTTGCTCTACCCCGGGATTTACATTCTCAAGATCTACTCTGCCTTCAGCTGCAGCTCTCCCTCAAGCATTTTAACCTGTATGAAGCCAGAAATAGATTCAACAGCAGCCCCTCCCCATAGCTCCTCAAAAGTATTCAAAAGGTTCACTGAAAAGCACGAGAAAGAATAGCCTGTACCAAGGAACAGAAAGCATGACAGAGAGGGAGACAAGGGCACAACATATCCATGGAACTGAGGAAAACAACTGAAAAACTTTTAGTAATTCTTTCATTTCCCCAAATCCATCTTAGGCTATTCACGCCCTATAGGTTCTCTTCCACACGTATAGTGTCTCTCCCTAATGCTCCCTCTTTCCTCTCTGTCAAGTCCCCCTTTCCTCCCGACATTTTTAAAGATTCCTTTATTTACAGAGCAAGGGTGCTGCATCACAGCAGGCCAAACTCACCTTGATTTAGGAAGTGGGCTCCTCTATCATAATGTCTAATGAGCACAACTATAACTATACCTAGCAATACCTTTCAGTTTTTTAAATGGCACCTATGTTTATTTCTTCCATGAAATGTGTTTTTCCCACATACCTTCTACCTTACCTTTTCACCAAAATACCTTATTATCATCTCTACCAATTTTAAATGATAATGTCATTTTTGTTGATGGTTATATGTATTTATTTCTTCTCCCCATGCTACCTAGTCATTTAATAGTTGAAACCATTATGGCTTCATTATTTAGATTATAAACAGTTGAAATTAAGCCCTGTATCATTTCCTTACTTGACTTGCCTACATTCCCTCCCTGATGAATCAGTCTTAGCCCAAGACACCCAATCCTTTCCCTCCCATATGAGGAGGGTTTGCCAGTAATGACAGCCTTCTTTTCCTCTCTTAACCTGAGTCCACAGCTTCACCACTGTCTCTCCCAAAGGAAAGTACACTTCTAGGCGGCCCACTTCACATACCCTCCCTTGACTGCAGGACATAAGTCCGTTAAGAAAAATCCCTCCACATATCTTTGAATTTCTGGAATTGTTTTTAAATAGGCCCCTAGGACTCACAACTATAAGAACATACTTCAAAGTCTGAGCAAGATAAGTTCCACCCAAAAAATTTTCCAGGTGAGAAGGGGTTATAAATATGGCACATCGAATAGATTTTTCAAACCTAGCCTTGTTCTAAAAGAGGCTGAGAAACTGATCCCAATGAAAGGAAACTAATGATACACAGCAACTGGATGTAGTATGTGATTCTAGCCTAAATCCTGTAAGGAGGTTTACACACACACACACACACGCACACACACACACACAGAGGACATTAGTTGATGAATTGATAAAAGTGGAATTTGAGTGGGGCAATGGTTAAAAGTTTTACATCAATGTGAAATTTACCAAAGGAGATTACTGTGCTGTCAGAGAATATTCTTTTTAACAAGAAATACACTATGAAATATTCAGGGAGAAAGTGCATGATGCATGAAATGTATTCTCAAATATTCAAGAATGTATGCATAGTTTTCATAGGCATATATATGTCTTCCTATAGAGAGAGAAGGGGAAGGAGGAAAGGAGAGAGAGATTGTAAACAGGTCAAAATCTTAATAGGTCAATCTGGATAAAGGGTATATGGCTTTACCACCTATGGCTTTTCCATCTATGCGACTTTTCTACAACTTTATTTTCAAATACATTTAAAAAATAAATTTAACCCAACATTTGAGACTTCTGGCTTTGATTCCAGAAGCTACTGCCTCCACCATACCCCAACCCCAGATGTGTGCAATGCCAACTTTAAAACAGTTGTCTCAAGTTCTGTCCAATGCAAGAAACGTGGAATCTTCTCTGCACATTTGAAACATGCTAACATTTCAACAAGGTTTTACAAATTTGGCAAAGAGCACCCCACTCAAAAAAAAAAAAAAAAAAGATTTTAGAAATTATATGCAATATAAAACAAACAAAAAAGAACAAAAATTCAACATCAACATTGTTTACTAACATGGAATACCTAATTTCCTTTCTCTCTAGTGCCACCAGGTTGCTTCTCTCCTGGGTTTTGCAGTGTGAATTGATTTGCCAGCACTTTGTTTGCTCTGCTAGTCAGTTACCAGTCCTCTACCAGATTTCCATCTTCCAAAAATGTGTTGACAACCTTTGGCCCTTATGCTTCCCTTCTTGTCATCTTTAAGCATTTATTTTTAAATCCTTTGTTTTAACACCTTTATTGAAATACAGCTCACATATCATAAAATTCACCCATTTAACATGTATAATTCCTTGATTTTCAGTATATGCTTCACGACAGTGAATTTTAAAACATTGTCATGACTTAAGAGAAACAAATCTGCAACCTTTTGCTATTCCTCCTCTCCCCTCCTCCCTCCAGCTCTAACATGAACTACTTTCTGCTTCTAGATTTCCCTATTCTGGCTATTTCATGTGAATAGAATCATATGTGGTCATTAGTGACTGGCTTCTTTCATTTAACATGTTTTCAAGGTTCATCCCTCTTGTGGCATGGATTGGTCTTTTTTATTCCAAAAAACATTATATCATAGGGATATGTTATATTTTATTTACCCATTTCTCACTTGACAGATGTTTGAATTATTTCCATCTTTTGACCTTTTAATAAGATAACTACGAACATTTGTTTACAAGTTTTTGTGTAGAACTATGTTTTCATTTCTCGTGAGTAATACTAAGAAGTGGAACTGCTGGGTCCTATGTTAACCCTATGTCTAACATTTTGAGCAACTGTCATACTGTTTTCTAAAATAGCTGTACCATTTTTCATTCTCACAAACATTGTGTGGGGGTTCTAATTTCTCCACATTCCCACCAACACTTGTATTCTTTTTGATTTTAGCCATCCTTGTGGGTGTGAAATTTTGGCAAATATTGATTTTGATTTGCATTTTTCTGATGGTTAATGATATTGAGCAGTTTTCATCTAATCTCTTACTTTTAATGCCATTTTGGGAAAGAGGGGAGTGTTTGATCTACTCCATTATAGGTGAAACACAGTAGTTTATTTGAAAAGTAACAACATATTTTTCTTCTAAATATTTGAAAACACACAATGTCAAGTCTTTAACAACATATATGGTGTTCTTCTATACTTTTTGCATATTACAGTTACTGAGTGATTAAGGGACAGTGAAATTCTGCCCTGAATTTGCTCCATAAGATTACTTCTTCTGTAGGTTTGAGAAATTCACTCAAATGGCTCCTCAGGGTTGACTATAAGGCAGAGCAGAACTGATTGCCAAAGCACCTAAAGCCCAGTGCCTGTTTGTCACCAATGCTGCGTACACCTGTCGTGAATAAGTGTGTTGCACAGGTGATACACATCAAAGAAATGTGGGAGCTTTGACGTGGACACATAGCATACATCTCAGAGATGGATGGCAAGATGTTTTACTGGGCTTTTGCACTTTAATCACAGTGTATCACACCGGCCCAATGATAATAGTGCAAGCTGGGTAGCAGATATGTGGGAAGTTATATTGTTCTGTGTGCCCTTGGACAAGCTTAAACATTTCTGTAGTAAAAACCATTAAAAATAAGATGTTGGGAGCCTCATAAGGACAGGGAGGAGGGGTCAGTAGGAGACCTGGCAAGGGTAGATCAGCCCATCAAGACAAGAAGTTAGCTCTCTCTCAATTAAGACATTCAGAAAGTATATTTCCTTTGAGATTGGGAAGGAAACCTCTTTCCATATAACAGGAAGAAAGAGGAAAATGAAGAATGGGGAGATTTTTTTTTTGAAAGATTTGGGTTTGTTTTGTTTTGTTTTGTGAGAAACTCCATCACTGCTTTCTTGCTCCTCTGTGAGCAAATATGGCCTAAGTTTGAGGAAAGTAAAGGAAATTTGAAATAGATCTGAGGGCCACCTGGGTGTCTGTCGGTTAGGAATCTGCCTTCAGTTCAGTGATGACCCTGGTGTCCTGGGATTGAGTCCTGCTCCTTGCTTGGCAGAAAGCCTGCTTCTCCGTCTACCTCTACCAGTACCCCTGATTATGCTCCTGCTCTCTCTCAAGAGAAATTAAAAGTAAAATAAAATAACTTAGATCTGAGAACACTGAGGAATGAATGTACTAAGGAAATAGTGACCTAACTCCATTTATTTTGTTCAAGTTAGTAAGTGTTGGATAAGTATTTGTGGAGTGAATGAATGATTTCCAGGTAGTGCTGGGGCTGAATTTCATGTGACGTCAGTAGACTCAGTTGTGAGTAGACTCAGTTTTGACATGAGAGATTTCATCCAACAATAATCAGTTACATACAGAAAGGCATTTCTTAAAAAGGCAGAGAGACAGGATTTTGCCAGACAGGAAGGACTGAAGGGGATTAGATGGGGTCATCCACTTGTACTAGAGCCCGTTTTGTTTTATTTTTTTAATCGAAGAATGGCTGATACAATATCACATTAGTGTCAGGTATGCAACTCTATGCTGTGCCGTGCTCAACACAACTGCAGCTACCATCTGTCACCAGATAACGCTGTTCCAGTACCATGGACTCTATTTCCTATGCTGGACTTGTGCTTTTTAAATGTTGGTTACCCGACAAGCCATCAGCGAGGAAAGGAAGAATAAGGCCTTGCTGGATAGGCAAGAAGTGGAAAGTGAATGATGTGGAGTAGAAAAATTAACAGGGACACATAAGCTGGAAGGACAGGGGCATGAGGCAAAGGGACAGAATGTCAAACTATAGTATTCCCGATGGCAGAAGTATTCCTGGTAATAAACTCTACAGGGTGGCACAAAGTGCACTGCATTGGCCATAATGGACTCTAAAATGAGATTATGTAGGAACCGGCAGGTGGGGTTACTGGCTGGTCTGTCTGCATAGATGTTAGAGCCTCCTGTACCCCCTCCTCACCTCTTCAGGCTCCCTGCCCTGAGCCCCTTCCCACCTATTGTCCCCCTCAGGGCCTCCACAGCATCAAATCTGCATTCTTTCTGTGACCCCTACATTCAAATAGTGTAGGGTCAATGATAACCTGGACAAGAAGCTACAAGTGTGGTAGTGAGAGAGGTCATGGACATCTGGTTTTTTGTTTTAGCACTGAGCAGCCCTGAGGCTGTCCAGAAGACTACTTCAGGTGTTCTCTAGCACACTCACCCCATTTTGAGTCCCAGTCTGAGGTGGAGTTGCCTTCCCTCCAGAGCCCTGTTTTAAGTGTGGAAATGTGTGTCGTCTTGCCCCCTACCCCCCCAAAAAAGCATGCCATGGAGTTCCATGATAAGCCCCCAAACATGTGTATCCTGGTACACATTCTAGAACTCACCTCTGGTTCATAAGTTGCATGTCTTCTGGAGAAGAGCTACCATGGCTCCATTAAGGTCTTGAATATTGAAGGTGGCATACCGCCATCCTAGCCATAGTAAAGGCCGTATCTTATATATTGTCATCGAGTGTGGATGGAAGGCAGGCACCAAGATCACCTTCCCCCAAAGGGGATGCCATGCCTGACAGCCTGCAGGTATTGCTTGCATACTCAAGGAACAGAACCATGCCTTTTTGGTATAAGGCATCGGTAGGCTGTGCCAGATTCCAGTCTGCCTCAAAGTGGTGGTGCCTGGATCAGACTGAGGAAGGAGGTGAGCAGAACAGGGTCCTGAGAAGGGGATGATTAGACATAAACTTTGTTCCACCAGCAAGGTCTCTCACCTTTTCATTTCTTCAAGAGTATCTTATCCTGGAAGGTGGTTGCTGCCTTGTCAACATTCCTACCACTAACAGCCAAGTGATGCTTTTTTTCTGCAAAAAACATCCTCAGTCCAGCAGCCTGAAGAAACACCCAGGGAAGGGAAACACTTCCAGTGGGAAACGTCAATGTCAAGTTTAATGACATTAATGTCCTGACTCACAGGACAGATTCTTCAGCATCATCTAGGCTATTCTTCAACCCTACCCCAACCAGCCCAAGATCAACCCGAACAACACCCCGCCCCCCAAAAACACTCCCATTCGGAGTTCATCCACCTGTGGGATCCTCTGATCACTGACTTCTAAGTAATGATTAAGCTACTGTAACACAATAACAGTGAAGAAACAGTGGCTTAATCATTATTTTCTGAAAACTATACCTGTCTTTGATCGTCCTCAGATATAGAAGACTTGTTGTAAAGCGTGTAAAACATTCAATGAGGGGAGAGGTGTGAGCTGCTATACATTTTCAGTAAGGCTAAGCCATGGAAGAGTAGAGAGATCCTATCTCCTCAAACTTCATCAGAGAGGGAATGGGCATTTGGGGGCTTTTGGGGGTACATGATACATATTTCCCAAGAGGTCCAGGAGATTGGTCACCTTTTAGAAGCTGAAGGAAGCAATCAGTAATAGCTGAACTGGGTTACCCAAAGCCCATGCTCCCAAGATAGTACACAGAACAAACATCACTCTATTAGAGAAATATTTATTCCTCACAAAGAATTATTTTGGGGTAGGAAATGCCCCCCCCCCAAACCCTCTCACTGGAAATTCTGGAGAAGGTTTTTCTAAATAGTAGAGACACATCTCTGCACACAATGCCTTCAGGAGTCGTGAGAGTGGCCAGAGGCCTGATGCCCACAGGTGGCTTTTGGGTGGGGCGCAGGCTCCCTATGGGGCATGGAGAGGGGATACTTCTGATGTGGTAGCTGGTCCTTAAATGCCACAACTTTCTGGGGCTGTCTGTCCTTGTTTCTGAGCTGTCTGTTACTTCCAGTAAGTCCTTGGCCAGGACCTGGTATTTGTCTCCTTACGGGCGAGAACCCTGTAGTTGAACAGATACCCTGGAACAGGCTGTGCCTGGGCCTGCACTTGTGCTTTCTGCTGAGTTTTCCCCAACTTGGTTGGGGAGGGAATGGGCTGCTGAGGACAGCTGCTGCCTATTGCACGCCGACACCCCATTCTCTCCTCTTGGAACTTCCCAACAGCTGTCATGATTTTTTGAGCTTCGGGCATCCCACTAAAGGCAGCTCTACCGTTAAGTAGGCCTCTGTTTTCCACAGATAGGGGACTATGCTTCTCCTGGGAGTTTTCTTGCCTTTTGTTTGTTTGTTTGTTTGTTTTTGTTTTTTTGTTGTTTTCTTGCCTTTTGCATTTTATCCCAGGAGTAAGCCATTGCAAAAAAATCCTTCATTTTTTTTACTGAAAAGGCTTTCAGTAAAAAAAAAAAGACCCTTCTGTGAAAGGCTTTCAGGAGGCAGCTGACCCTTCTGTGATAGGGTCTGGGAAGGCTAGCTTCCCAGCTTTATCTTCAATACTGCATCCTGAGTAGGGAACCTCTTCTTCAATGCCACATCTTCAGTAGGGAACCTGTTCTCATTGGGATGTTCCCAGTCTTGCATCCCTGTCCACCATGCTCTTGTGCCTTGGAACCCAGAGGCCTCATGGTCTTTGCAGCCAGTGGGGGATTCTTATTCTGGCACTTCCTTAAGACATGCTTAGGGACCCAGGACTCCTGCTGTTGTTCCATAGTAATTCCTGTGTCCTCTGGATGGACATGCAGCACCTGGGATGCTCTCGTGTCCCCACAGGAGACACCCTGAGTCAGTGAGGTCTTATAAGTCAAATGATCTGAGGCAGGGGGCAGGTCAGTGTATGGGGCTTGGGCCTGGCTATGTTCCCTGTCCTCCAGCGTAAGCTTTAACTCATGAAAGAGTTGTTCTTTGAGATTCAGTGATTTAGGATCATGCGGAATTGGTATGTTTGGTGGGATGGTGGTTTTGACTTGATGCTCATTCCCCTGTATAATTTGGGAGCTAACTGGCTTGTTGGTTGTCAAGATGCTAGGTTGTGATTGATGTGTCTGAAATTCCTTGGGCCTGAATATCTCCCTGGACTCTGTGGGCACAAGAATAGGTTCTGGATTATTCATCTTTATGCCTTGTTGCCTTCCTCTTTCAGCACTGGAATTTGCACTCTTACCCTTTGGCTCATGTCTGAACACACCTTGCCTTGTAGGCAGCCTTGGGGGCCATCTGCTGCCTATGGTGTCATGTCTGACAGATGTAAGAGTCTGGCTGCCGTCCTTAGTTTTCAGAACATCCTCTTCCAAATGATGGTTGATATTACAGGGTGATTGCCTCAGAATTCTATGTTCTTCCTTGCCCACAGTTGAGATGGCAGGGAGAGGATGATCCGGGATGGGGGCTGAATTTGTTGTTCCTGCTTTGTCTCCATGGAGAGATTCCAAGCTTCCATCAAGGGAGTATGTGGACTCTTTCGATTTAAAGTGCTGTATGGATTCAAGGACCCTAGGGGGAAGGCCCCAAGTCACCCTCTTATTAAACCTTTTAATATGGTCTTCCAGCTTCTGTTCTGCACTAGGTTCAACAAAGGGAAGTTCCTGGAAGGTATTCAGGGTGTAGTCCTCAACCTCTGATGGTGGCAAACTTCTCTGTTTTATTTCAGTCTGGGATTTCTCAGAAAGAAGTGATGTCTGCTTCTTAGTATGCCATGACTTATATACAGTCCCAGGCAACTGACCCTCACTGATTTCCTCAGACTTTCTGTGTAAATGTATCTTCAGGGCATTTTCAAGTTGTCTCTGACCCATAGTCTCCACAGACATCCTGGAGTTTTTCACTGCTGGGCTCCTAAGTTCTTTCTCAGAATCATACCCCATATTTCATTATCTGAAGAGCTAACTGGGTCACTCAACAGATAATCTTTTGGGCCATTCTCGGGGTTGTGTCCCTGATCCTTCTCCAGGTCATCTTCGTACTTTGCCAGGTCACTGTCCTCTAGCAGAAGAATTTCTGGGTCCTCCACATACATGCTTTTTGACACACTCCATCTGATCTGACTCTTATTAGAGATCCCTGAGCATCCACGATGGCACTGAGACTCAGGTAGCTGTGGAAGACTACTCCGGAAGAATCTTCCAGAGCCTGCAGGAACAGCATCAGACCGCTCATCAGTGTGAGGGGCTCAAAGATCCTGAGGGGCAGGCCCCACCTGTGTTGGATGAGCCTCTTTCAAAGGTGACTCTCTAGTTTTCTCTGAAGCTCTTCATTCAGAGGAAACTGTCCAGGAGGGACAGAGATTACAACTTGGGCCTTGGTGGCCTTGTGGCTGAGAGAAGTGTTAGGAGCTGAAGGACAATAGTCCTCCTGGGATCTTTGGACTACAGTGGGTAAACCCCACACATGTTCCTGTACCTTCTGCAACATGTTCCATTCCAGATGTTGCATTTCTGTTGATGTGAGACTCTTGGATTCATTCTGAGGTATGTGAAAACACATTCCACAGATCTTGATGTCGGGTAGAAGACCAGATGCCCGGATTGGGAGTGGGGATTGAAGGTGGGCCTGGGGCTGGATATGAGGGATGGGTTGGGGCTGGGGTTGAGGCAGGAGTTGAGGCGGGTTCTCAGGCAAGGATGGAGGAAGCGGATGGGGAACTACTGGGGATTCCTGCTCTGGGGAGGCATTCGAGATGTTATCTGAGGCATCAGCAGCAGGGAAGAAGGACTCATTATGCAGAGTTTGGAGACCCCAGAAGAACTGGATGGGGGTTTGCTGTAAATGGCCCTCCTCCAAGGTTGCAGGATATGGGCGCTGCTGCTGCTGCGTATGCAGCTCCTTTGATTGGTCTTTGCTGCTCCAGAAAGGGAGGGAGGATGCTGAATCATGCTTATCAGCAATTCTTTGCTTTGGAAAAGAACCCTTTGTTTCCTTCCACCTGAGGAAGTCACACCTCTTTTGGACTTGTTTCTCTAGAAGTGCCAGGGTATCAGGGCTGAGAAGTGAGAGGTTACCAGGCTCTAAAAGGTTGGCTGCAGGGTTTCCCCTGGAGGAAGCCTCTGAAGAATGGAGGGCCAGAAATTGTTGATGGAAATCACATGGAGCCAGGGTTGAAGGGAAGAAGTATTTGGCATGAGTTTGCCACCAAGGGAGGTCTAAAATTGACAAGCTGGAGGGGTCAATGCCTGTGATTGCTGGGACATAAGTAGACAACCCACGAGAGCTCTGTGGGGTTGAGTGCTCTGGAACAGGCTTCCTTGAGATGGAAATCGGTTTAGATTGAGTCACAAATAAATTGCAGTCTGGCGGTGGTGAAGCAGACCGAGTTGGTGTTATGTGATGACAAGCAAAGTTCTCAGTGGGATTCACCCTCTGGGACAACTCCAGTAAGGGACTGACATCTTGGGAAAGGGTAGGGTCCGGAGAGAAGATGGTATTTAGAGACACTGTCTCTGTTTGGACAATATGGTCCACTCTATGGGCATGATGTAGTGGGATAGGAGGAAAGGCAAGGGGCTGGGATGGGTAATGGTCCCTTGGGAATTTGGAATCCATGGGAGGAAAAGGCTTTGGTGGCAAAGAATCACCTGGTGGTGAGGGTGGAAAAAAGTCTGCCACAGGGATCACTGGGTTAGGTGAGAAGATGGAGGCAGGTGGCAGGGAAGGCTCGGGCAAAGAAGCTGATATTAGGTCCCCTTGAGGGACTGCTGAGAAGTCAGGGGAGAGAGTGAACGATGAAGAAGTCACAGGAGCTGTGGAAGCCAAGGGAGTAGAATCTTCCAGAGCCTGCAGGAATAGCAGCCAATTGATCTCAGCAGTTGTGCTATTACATACCTCACAGGAGGGGTCTGGACATAACAGCCAATGAAAATGGATGGTATCATGATGCTGTCAAGGGGACTGCAGGAGACAGGAGGTACAAAGCTGCAGCAGGACCAGAACAAGGGGAGGAGGACATGCAGGCCTGACAACAGAGGGGCCACCTGAAGCATGATGCCCCTTCACAATGCCCCACCTTTATGACTGGACAGTGTACTCAGTAGCCTTCACCCCAATATCTGTTCCTATGACAACCCCCTCCCATGGTATGACAGATTGCAGTGAATCCTGCAATTGCATAAAACGTGCTCTAAGAGGCAACAGGATAGAAGGGGAAAGACTGGTCACCTTAAAACAGAGATCAGCTTCCGGGTCTCCTCTACTTCCCATTGGTACCATCTGTCATCTGGGGAAACAGGAGAATGAGTTATATAGTGAAAGTAGAAACATAGGTAATAATACAGGATTCCCCTTATGGGACAGCCTTGGCATGTTGGACTCTGAAAGCCCCAATAATCAATTGATGAGGGCAAATGGCCAATGATGTGAAGCCGGTTAGTAATCTTTCTTCATGTATAATGTACTTTCATGTAAATTTTCCCATGTGATGATCAGACCACTTCCGTGAAGCACAAAGGTCAGTGGTTACCTCACGGAAAAATCCTGAGTATCTATGATGTCACAGAGCTTTCACAAAGTTAGGAGACAGAAGTTCTGACCCTTGACATCTCACACGGCCACCTAATGGGCAACACTCATTGTCCAGATGCATCACTGCTTCATGCTCAGTAATGGTCAGAGCAGGGAATCTGAGAAGGGTTTTGCACTCTGGCTACCTTTGCATGAGCCTCTCCTCTGAGGCCTCTGTTTTCTGAGAGGGAATGTATCCAGGAGCTGCATCCTCAGGGATCATGGACCTGAGCCCTTATGGAGAGAACAGCAAGGGTCACCCTTGGAGAGCTCAGGTGGAATAGGCAGAACCTTACCTTTCAGAATCCCACCTTTTCTCTTCCTCTTGGCTCTGCCCTAATGCTAGAACAAAAATAAAAAGAATGAGGGGGGGTCTTACTCTTATCCCAGAAACGGAAACATTCTTTATCTAAGAATACTATGACTTTAATTAATAGAACTTTGTGTTCCTTGCTTTTTTCAGTTTTTAAGATTATAAAATGTTCTCAATATTTACTTCTTTGAAACACTCAGAGGAGGATTGTCTGGGAGGCCCACATTTGATATTCTCAGTCAGAAGTCCTTTGTTCTATGAGAACATAGAAAATGAAGTCCAACAATCACATCTGTGCTGCCTCAGGTAGGACCCTGTATCCTACTCATAGCTCAGACCCTACTCTCTTCCTCTCAGCACTGATCAGCCCAGCATGAAGGAAGGCTTGATCGAGTGATGCTGGACATGGGAATGTGACTCATGATGAGCTGCTGGGAAATTGTTCTCTTACACAGACCTCATACTCTCAAAATAACCCAGTTCTGGACTAAAGAATCTCTGTGTTTGGGATTTTACCCAAGACCCACCACCATACCCAGATAGACTATGAGTTTCAAGTAGAAACCTAAGTCCTTCCTTAACCCTTACCTCTGCCAGGCCTCTTTTCCTAGAGGAATGAATGTCTGTTCTCTTAAGATTTCCTGTTTTAGGTGTTTCTCTGACTCTATCAAACTCATTTTAAAACTTGGGATTAGGGAGCCTGATTGGCTCAGTTGGTTAAGCGTCTGCCTTGGGCTCAGGGCAGGATTCCAGGATCTTGGGATCTAGCCCCACATGGCACTCCCTGTTTAGCTCTCCCTCTGTCCCTCTACCCCACTTGTGCTGTCTTGTTTTCTCTTAAATAAAATCTCTAAAAAAAAAAAAAAAAAAAAAATTTTAAAATTTGGGATCAGGAATGGAAACTATAATAATCGGTGTTGAGCACCATCTCCCTGCCCCCACAAGGATTTCTTACCTTTTGGGTGGTTTTGGTTTTCCAAGTTGGAAATGGAATCCCCACCATGTAGCACAGGAATAGAAGGAGCAATCCCAACCCACACAGGAAGGTGAAGTTGGGATCAGCCTCCAAGCATGTTGAGCCAAAGCTCAGACATGGTTTAGTATTGCTATTCAGAAATGAGAGAACATTCCAGTGTTTGAACTCCATTGTCTGAATCACAAGACAGCCTATACTGTACACACGCTGAATATATATCCTCCCCAGTCGTACATCACAGAGCACTGTCACAAAGAGTTTCTGAGAGTGGGGGAGGTGACAATCAAAGAGGATGTGTCCATAGCCCCTCCCCCCCCCCCACCAGCCCAGAAGACCCCTCCACCTTTCCTAGGTCCTTCAAGTCTAACCTAATCTGGCATCCTATTTTTCTACGTATTTTCATTATATCATACACTTACCTTTATGAAATTTTCAGTTTGTTCCATCCATAACCCATATATTAATTACCTGGGTCCCTCTTTACCATTAAGAGACCTTAACTTGGGTCTTACCAGTTCCATTGCCTTGAAAGTCTGCAAAACTGCCTGGAATTTTTGCTTGTACCCTGACATTTACACTCAGGATGACATATGTTCTCAAATCCATCTTTCCTATAGAATGTATTTGCCTTACCTGACCGCAGATATAGACCTTAAAGTTCTTTCTTATTTAGTTTTGAACATGTTGCATAGCAAATTTTATTATTTTAACCTTTAGGATCTTCAGTCAGAGAGGCTAACAATTAAAATCAATAATTCACCATTAAATATTCCCAAAACTAAAATCAGTATAAAACAAAATAAATAATTAAACTTTCAAATGATCTTGGAGTGTTAAGTCTGTAGCACTTTTCTGAAGTTAAGGGAGAAACTGCATAGAACCTTTTGGGATGTGCCACACACACACACACACACACACGCACACACATGCATGAGTGGGGCAGAGGGGCAGAGGGAGAGAATCTTCAGGCAGATGTCCCACTGAGCATGGAGTCCAATGCAGGGCTCTATCCCACAACCTTTGAGATCATGACCTGAGCCGAAGCCAAGAGGTGGCCACTTAACCGACTGAGCCACCCAGGCAGACTTGTAACTTCATATTTTAGATAACCTTCAACTACTCTTTATGGATATTAAATGAATATAGATTTTAGAACTTGAGATTGGACTCTGCCTACGTGCAGCAGTATTTCCCGACTACTGCTGTAGAAGATACCTATTAAAGGTACTTATCTTCTTTGATTAGGTATATTGATCTTAATTCAAAGCAAACAACACAACAAAAGAAAAGCCTCATTGCTTTTAAGGATTCTTTCCCTTTTCCATTTGCTCCTCACTTAGTTGGCATGTTGTTATACACCATTCCTACAATTGGCTCCTGGGAAACTGTGATAAATTACAAACAGTAAATCCTGAGTTGGTATTTACTGATTTGGCAGTAAGTTGGCATCTCTAAACCAACTGTGAGTAAATTAGCTGAGGTGAGAATACAAGAGAATACATTCTGTATAAAAGGGAATTGAGTTTTTTCTCCTTGTGCTGTCAATCTCCTCTCAGGGTTAAGAACTGCCCCCCCCCCCCCCCCTTAGGGGATTTTTTAGGGTAAACCGGCCCTTGGGACCATGGAACCACCTGACTGCAGTTTAGGGAACTGTCTCTTCTTTATTGTGCCCTTTTCTTCCCCATGGTTATCTCTTTTATTTCTTCAGAGGGGGGTTATGTATACTTGAAACTTCCCTACTTGTCTGTAACCTTGACGACTTACTTCTTTAATCTCACACAGACCGACACTGTGGTTTTGTCCCTCCCCTTCCACGTTCACCCCTTTCCACTGTCTTAGTTCCATCTGTTCATAAACATAGCAAAAATAGAGAAAATTTTCAATGTTTGTATTAAAGAAAATAAAATGCATACACCTTCAAGAAAAATTATATGTATTCAAAGAATTCCCTCTTTTTAAACTCTGAAGAGCTGTAGAGCAAAATGGAAGTTCCAGGCTGTATTTCACATACTTTCTGATTTAATCAGATGAACTTCCTTCTATCGTGATTTAATCAGAAAAATGTATGTTGCTGCCAATATCCTTGAAAAGTAATGAGGTCAACCTCATCCATCCATTTGTCAGTAAATATTGAATGTCTCTTATATGCTGGGTGCTGTTATAGGAACTTGAGGATATAGCAATGAATAAGACAGACGTAGTTCTCAAAAAAGTTATATTCTATTGTTTATGTGCATGGAGTTGGTAGTTGATGAGGGCATTAAAATTCTTCCTTATTCTTTGTCCAGGGTGTTTAGGTTCCAATCGCTATGGCAGATCAGCATTCAGCAGGCCTCAAATGTCATCATTTGGACTGACTGTGGGCTGGGATGCTAACTGAAGTACAATCTGGAAGCCTCTGTATTATCTTTTGTTTCCAAAAACTTTTTAGATTTTATATTTTTCTCAACAACATTTGGAAAACAAACGCATCTGTTGTGTTTCTGCACGTCTTATCAGTGAGGCATTTCCTGCCCTTTGTTTCAGGCTGTCTTTTCAAGGATATTTATATCTAGAAGAGTCTTAGTAGATAGAGATAGTGTCTCCCTCAGGAGTAAAAGGCAGGCATGCTTCTTGTCCAAAATAATAAAGATGATGTCTCCCTCTGGAATAAAGGGAAGGCATGCCTAGTGCTCATTATAAAAGATTCAAGTTCCCTAAGCTCCAGGTTCCTCTCCTGTAATGCAACCCTCTGTGTGCACAGGTATCTTCTTGCATTCTTCAAGTCATCCTGTGGGAATTGGGCTTCATGGAACTACCACAAAAATGCCAATACTCTAGCTACTGCTGTTGCTGTGAGTTATAAACTGGCCTTCATCTATGACCCAGGAGTTTTGGGTCTTCTGCCCTCATCCATGAAACTTGGCAGGATAACCTGTTAGCTTGCAAACAGGAAAAATCTCACACCCTTTCCAGCTCTTGAAGGTAATTTTGTGAAGGAAACCATATTGAACTGAATGTTATTCCAAAGGTCTTACTGGTAAATGATTATTCACTACTCTGGATCTTAAAAGGGAATGAGGCAGGGTTAGGAAGGGGTGATGTTTCCTACATTCCAGTTCTTGAGGAACACGGCTATATAATCTCCACATTTGGAGGGGACAGTGGAGTCAGAGCTGTGAGAACAAAAGTGAAATGTTGCTATATCTCCTTCAGCATTAATCTTTTTTGAAGTGACTATTTTTATGTGAATTTTAATAAAATATGTTCTCTAATTTGATACCTTTTTAAACACAAATTATTAAACAGGATTCCTGCCTTTTGCAGGAGGCAAGCTCCTCACTGTGAACATAATTTAGTGTATGAAACTACAGTTGTGTTTTTGCTGCTCTGCAGACGCCTTAGGCTGACAACTAACTTTGCTGTCTCCTTTCTAGGTGTTGAGGGCCAATTCACGAGAACACAACCTTGTTCTCTTGTTACTTCTTATCTGCAGACCCACATTTTTAGATCAGAATACTGCATTTCACACAACTTCTGGGTCCCATTCTACCATAAAGAGGAAGGCAAACTCTCTTACATAGTAAGTTAGCAGCTCCCTGAGATTTTTACACTTTGGGCTGTGACTTACAGATATATGTGGTGGATGTAATGTGTTATCATCTTCATTTTCTAGATGTTTCTCTTTTCCAAGTTTTAAAAATTCTCTTGTATATCATTTTTGAATTAATTGTACAGTGAGTCACTTTTCTGTGTTTGCTCTGATGTCTGTTTTGCAATGGGTGTGATGATCGTGTATTACTAATTTACTTGCTTTCTAACTAGTGATAGTCCTGATTTAAGACAGTGCTTATTTTAAGTAATTTAATTATTTATTTTATTAATATTAATGATATTGATTATATTAGTGTAATGTATTATATTTTATGTAATACTATTTATTATATAAAACATTCAGTTTTTATATAATGTGTATAACTTATTCCTACCATATATGGAACACATAACTAAAGGTAATAAGTATATATTTATATGAATTCATATAATAAATATCTATATACAAAATATATATAAATATTTGCCTAGATAGAATGCTAGATGGATAGGAAGGTAGGTTTTGCTGTGGTGACAAATTAACCTCCAAATCTCAGTGGCTTAAATTACAAAGATTTATTTCTTGTGCACACACTATGTCTTTCATGACTGGTGAGGGATCCTATTCCACATAGTTGCTTGGGGTTCCAGGCTGAGCCACCTTGTGATCCTGCCATCTTAGCATGTGGACTTCTGAGTGGCCAGTGAAAGAGAATAGAGTACAGAGAGTTCATACCTTCTCTTAGTGGCCTCTGACCATATATGGCACATGGACTTTCTACTTAGACCTTTGGTCAAATCTAGGCAGATGTCCTCCCTAACTCCAGAAGGGACTGGGAAATAAAGGGAAGCATATGGAATATTAGGTGAATATTATTACATCTGCCACAATAACAACCAATCGAGCTGGGTGAGCAGGAGAGTCGTCTGCACTCCTACCCTTGGCATGGCAAGGATACCTGTGCTCCCTCTGGCATTGCAAAAAGTAGCTCGGCTTGAGTCTCCTTCCTATAGCCATCTGAGGAGAGATGCTTACCACAAAAATGACCCCAGAAGCCCAAAGGCTATGCATTACCATTGAGAGTAGGAGGAAAAGGGAATGAAAATGGAATCATGTAGGGCACCTGGGTGGCTCAGTGGGTTAAAGCCTCTGCCTTCGGCTCAGGTCATGATCTCAGGGTCCAGGGATCCTGTTCTCTGCTCAGCAGGGAGCCTGCTTCCTCCTCTCTCTCTCTGCCTGTTTCTCTGCCCACTTGTGATCTCTGCCTGTCAAATAAATAAATAAAATTAAAAAAAAAAAAAAGAAAATGGAATCATGCAATGGGGGGGACGTCGTAGAACCAATAGATGTGTCTCATGAGAGAGCCAGCGTTTGAACACCTATCATTCAGATGGCATTGAGGCCAGGCAGTGTTAGTCAGAGAAGCAGGGGCAAATAGCAACAGAATTTCAGTCACATGCCCAGTAACATTTGTTCCTTTGCTCCCTATTCTTTCTCTTGGCACCTGACATGAGTGAAGGTAGGTTTTGTGAAGGAAGGAGAACAGATGACCTCCAGAAAACCTGCTAGCCAGTCCTAACTTGAAGATGGAGTTAGGGAGGAGGAGCAAAAGACCACATGTATTCATGCATGTGTGTGCATGCACATACATAGAAATACAGACACACGTTCATGCACACACACACATGCACACACTCACACTTTAGTGTCCTAGAACTAAAGCCTCATCGGTGATGCATATAGGATCACTTTAAATCAGATATGAGATTGGAGCTTTAAAGTGAACTAGATAGGACTCTTGTTATGGTCACTTGCAAAGGCTATTGGACTCCCTCCCACCTCTATTAGTTGTGATGTCAAGTGATGACACCAAATACACACACCAAGAAGGTATAAAAATATTCATTACTTACGTTATTGAAGTTCAGAATTCCTTGAGGGAGACAGAAAAGGGGACTGGCCTGAGTTTTTATTGTAGTTGGGAGTGGGGTTGGGCCCACCTATGTACATGTAGGGCCTTGTGTAATATTAATCTCCCTTCAGAGTGCCAAAGGAGAAAGTACCTAGGGTTCTTTATCAGCTAACCCAGATGTGGGGCACAAAGGGTAGAGTGAAGCTAGGCTTAAAAGTTATCAACATCAAACATCAAAAAATGGAGTCAGAATCCTCATTGCAACTCAGTAACTGAAAATGGTGAGATATAGTGGAATCTCCCTGAGGCATTCATTGGTTGAGGGACAGAGGAAAGGTGGCATTTTGCAGTAGAAGAAAAGAAGGTTGAGAGAACTCATGTCAAGTCCCTTTTATGGCAGAATGGCCTCCCTCTGAAATAGGTTGAGACACAAAGGACTGACTCTCAGTTCTTATTGTAGACTTAAAACATGGGATAATATGTGCCTTTGTTCTTGTTGCTACTTAAGTGACCTCATAGAGGTGAAGAGATTCTAAAAAGTGCTATAGTTTTATTAAAGTTCTATTTAATAGAGCACCACTATATTAGTGTCTATCTGACTAAGCCGGGACAGGAAAGTTCAGTTCTTAGGAGTGAGTATAAGGTCTAGATCCACCAGCTCTGAGATGAGACCCACCCACTAAAGCATAGATTGTGATGTGATAAGGGGCCTTGTAGAGAGTTGGCCCACTAGACCAGCAGTACCTGCAAGACACCATCAGGGTATCTGCAAGTGTATTATGAAATGATGGCACATATCTCGAGAAGTATTAGTATCTTCCCCCAATACACTATTTCATTTAACATTTAATTAGCCATGTAAAATAGTTAAAAGGCTCACAGTAGAATTATTTTAAAAAGGAAACCTAGGTTGGGAGAGAAGAGACACTTTGGATAGGAAAAATCATGACTATTATAGAAGAAAATGTCCTCTATTTTCCACTGCATTTGAAAGTTATTCCCCATAACTTTAAGGCCTTTAAGGCCTTAGGGGTTTGGGATTAAACTGAAGTTTATAAAAGCACTGTGTTAAAGAAGGAATTATATACCCTCTCCCTGCCTTTTCATGTTATATATAGAAATTACCATAAATCCTAAAGTTATTTAGGGCTATTTCCCCAAATCTAGCTAATAAATGTAATTAACTGGGACCCATGTTAAAAATATGGATTCCCAGACCAACTTCCTCAGAATATCCAGCAGGGAAGTTTATGGATTTGTATTTTTGACAATTCCATTTCCTCCAGATGATTCTGACAGCAGCCAACAGCTGATGCTCCTTCAACACGAGGCATGGTATCTACTCTATTTTGAGTCATAAGAGCTCTCCTGTCAGCTGAGGAAAGCCTGGAGCAGTATGGTAGGAAAACAATGGTTTTTAGAACATATGAACTGTACAAAAGAACTCTTCTGGGTTTAATTACACTTAGTTGGTTCTATTTTGGGCATGCTGGGTAAAGAGCATATTTTGTTGGCTAATACACAGCTCATTTTTGTTGTTTGGTGGTTTGGTGAGAGTATTAGTGGCATTTAGGTGGCCTTTCCTCTTTGGTCTAACAACACTCAGTCCCACACCACCATTAGGGCACCTTTCACATGCTAATGCCTCTTCAGAAATCCATCTGCCCCCTCCCAGAAGACTGAGCTTGAAAGCAGAGAGCAAGAATTTTCTAAGGTGGAGCTTTGGCAGTTAGGATAAGGATTATTTGTTAAATAAATGTAAGAATTAATGAATGGATTAATGCGTGAATATGTAAATGCATGAGTGTGATAATTACATTAATTAGAGGGGTTCAAAATAATTATGAACAGGCAGAGGACAAAAATCAATCAGTAGTACTTTTTCAAAGAGAGCTTATATGACCATTATTCCCAAAGAGTTACTTACCCACCCTATGTCATAAAAATTTGAGCACTAAAGCTTATGTATAATGAAAGGGCAGTAAAACCTTCTCAAGGTCTTTAGTAAAAAGCAGCTGCTAAAATTTCTTAACAGGGAGAACATCCTGAAAGTGGAATGGTAAAACGCGCCCATATATATAACCTAAAAACATGCATGTGTCATGCAGGAAAGCTTTACAAGTAGGAGCTTGTTAAACATTTTTACTATACTTTTTATTCATTTATTAGTTTGGGTTCTTGCCTGGCGTTGCCACACTTCTCTTTGTTGAAGAATTTTATGCTTGATTATCTATTTATATGAACATCTATGTGCCAATTTTCTTAACTCTATATAGTATCTATACAACACACATCTATACTTCACACACTGGTACTTAATAAAGATTATTTAAGCATGAAGATTTGATTACTGGCAAATGGCAGTTGAATATTTAATAGAAGAAGACATCTTTGCATTTAAATGTACACCCATTCTAAAAATGTTAACCAGAAATACTTGGGGGGAGAACCTTAAAGAATCAGCTATCATGTTTCTGGATTATGTTGGCAATAATTCTCCACTATATTAGTTCCTTCAAAGGTGAATGATTTTTTATTATGATATAACCTTAACTTGCCATCTGTTATGAAACAGTGTATGAAGCTTAAACTTGGGATTTTCAGCTTCACAAATTCTCCAACAATTATGGACTCTTACTGACTTCATAATTAAGTCTAGACAAGGTTAACCTGCCATTCTGTTAATGTGATTGTTCAGCTGTGAACCTTGCAAATTCTTGTAACTAATTGGTGATCTTTGCTCTGAAAAACAAATATTTTTATAAAACTTTCAGGGAGTGAAAAATCCTATGACAAATCAGAAGGACTCTTGAGGCTTAAGAGACCTTCAAATCCAACTATCTGTCCACTTCCTGGGACGGAATCCCAAATCGAAGAGCAAACGAAATAAGGAACTTATTCAACATCAACTCTGCCAAGGGCAGAGTTAGAACTAGAACTTATTTCTTTCTAGTCCAAAATTTGGGGCAGTATCCCACACAAGTTGAGTGGGAAAATAGTGTATAAACAGAAATGAAATTTATCCATGGCAGAGCATTCAGGAGCTGCCCTTTAATGAAACAACATTCTTGTGATTATGCTGCTATACGACTCTTACACGGTCAGATAATTTACAGAAACTTGGCTGCTGTGGGCAGCATCTGCTGTTGCTGTATATGACTTGCTGAGTGTTCCTCTCAGTAGAATATATACTTTGATTACTGGATAAATAGTCAGCATTTTATGAACTTTATGTTCGTATATAGTTCTTATGAACTATAACTTACTTGCCACATAGTTCTCAGTAATGACCAGAAGTTTAATAACAGTCACAGGTGTTTGCCTCTGATATGAAAAGATTTCCTAAAATGATGTTAGGCCTACTACCATTAAGATGGAAGCCCTTCTTAGTTCAGCCCAGCTCAGTGCTTGCTCGTTCTCTCTCTTTCTCTCTCTTTCAGTGGAGCCTCAACTAGTAAGAGATAGAGAAAGAATACTTACACAGGAATGATTGACCCCAAACTCTGTGTTCCTAGCCATTATTCTATATTGCCATTCATGTGCCTTGCTCCTCCGTCCTTGCTGGGTCAGCTTGAGCTAATGGCCACCTCCAGGACAGTGGTGCAGATAATTCAGGGTCCTTGCACAAATGCACCATAACCTAGGACTCTCTCTGATTCTGTCATACACAGCAGGAGACAAAGAAAGCTGCTTTAGTCATGAATGTTCAACATTTCATTGTATTTAAGATTATTTTCCCCTTGAATGGAATCAAATTTTCATAGTTGCCAACAACTGTGGTCCTCTAAAATATGTTCTTTCATGATGAAAAGCACCCTTTAACCACTTAGACCTACCCTTCCCACATATACTAAATGCAGTCCAATTTAATGAGAACATGTCTAGCCAATCCAGGTCATAAATGAATAAGTCTTTTACTGTGGGTGCATTTGACATAATAGAAATTATTCTCAGAGGAGGATTATCAATTTAAAATATACAATTTGGGTAGACATACCACTGATTTTACTGCTGAGCTGTTCTTTCCAACACAGTCAAATGTGTCTTTTCAAAAAGCAGAGCTTCACACTGCAGTCAGGGCGTGGATATATGAGGTCCTAGAATAATCAGAAAGCCACCCGGTTATACAGCTTTTCAATTCTCTCATTCGGTCATTGTCTTCCCTTCAACCTTTCAGAAGAAGAAAAATATTATTCCCCATGGCAACGTCTAAAAAAATTACATTGGCCCCATTTAGACAGGAATTCCAGAATGAAAGCAGTATTTTTTTTTTAAGTAGTGGCAAGATAACTCTGAAGTGCTCTGTCACGGAAAAAATGTAAGGGTAGAAAGAGTTGTAGGCCTAAGGTTTGCAAGAGACAAATTGTTATCATTCCTTCCTACCCATCCTGTTCTCCTCATCCCTTTCTTGTCTACTGTTTATTCTTTTTACCCTTTGTTTCCTCACTCATTCCTTCCTTTCATAAACTTTTACTGTGTCTCTCCCATATTCTAGACCCTAAGGAGATGGGGGGAGTACATGCCCACCTTCACATGGGACTGCATGTATAAAACACACAGCATTGCTGGATAGAAAAGGGAAAGCGGGGAGCTCCACATCAGTGGTTCTCAACCGCAGCTATAATTAGAATCACCTGGAAATTTTTAAAAACAAAACCCAAAAATCCAATGCTAGGGATACACCCCCAGAACAATTGAATCAAAATTTCTGGAGAATGGTGGATGGGGTTTTTTGAGGATTCAGAACCATTGCTTTCTATGGAGAATACGAAAGGAAAGAGGAGTTCAGGGTGGGGTTAGGGAGCCTTTTGATGTTTTTAACTTGCCTGTTTTTTGCAGGTAGCCTAATAGACCCTGGCAGATCAAGAGAAGTTAGCCACACAAATATCAGTGGCTTTCCTTAAATTAACAAGGAAAAAATACTGTTAATTCTTCTACCAGTTGACATCATGGAGATTACAAAGCAATCTCCCAGCCTTTGGAATTGTAGTTGACAGTGCCTGAGCTTGCTGATTTCTAGTGGCTGCCCTCTAGATGAAGAAGCAAGGCTTACCCACCATCTCCTCTCAGCGTGGACAGCCCTCTTGCTTTATACAACCCCAACTTTTGCCTTATGAAGTTCAAGTTGTAAGGAGTGAGCCTCAGAGAGAAAAGCAAAGGGAATTAAGGGAAGAGCAGGTTTCCCTTCTATGCATAGTGGAATTTCAGGTATCAGTCAGAAAATAGTGGCACAACAAAGAGTATCCCAGCCCATTTTGTGGTGGAGGAAACTGAAGCAGAGTTTAAGTGACTTACAGTACTCCCACTGTTCTTGTCTAAGACTTCCCAAAACTCAGTTCTCCAGGCTCTATGTCCCTCTTTCAGTACCATGATGCCTAGTTGTGGGGCAAACTATGTTTTGAGCAAATGACAAGTATCAATCATGAAAATAAAGAAGGAAATCTCTCCATGAACAAGAAAAACCACATTTATGGAGTAGAGACACTATTAATAACAGGCCCTCATGCTGAAGGCATGAGTTTGGATTCAGGGAAGCAGAATATTTGCTTGGCAACCTCCCTTCCATCCCCAGCCCAAAAGAAAAAATAGGGGAGAAGGGGAGAGCAGTGGTCATAGTTTTGTGCACTGTCAATGACCCCAAGGTGGTTTTGTGGAGCTATGTTGTTTGTGAAAATGACCACAGGTCTCAAATCATAGCATGGCAAATGACAGCACAGTAGAGCCATGTTTAAACAGGAACCACAAGTAAAGGCAGATACCATTCCTTACAGAATACATGAGGTGTTAGCTGAGAAACTGCACTTTATTCAGTAGAAATGGTTGGATATGGCTGAGCTGGAGTCAAGACTATGAAATTTCCTTGCTATTTTGGGGCAGGGCAGTGGGAGGGAAAGAAAAGGGAGGAGATGTGAAAGAGTGGCTAGTGTGGAGAACTGTCTCTTGGCTCCTATAAATTTATAGTGCTAATTTTTGTGGAGTTGGTTTTGTTCTTTGTTGAACAGGTAATTACAGGAGATGAGACAGGTAAGGACTAGAGGAAGATGCTACTGACATAATTTTTATGTCTTGCTTGGAAGGCAGACTGTTAAAAGTCTTGGATTTCTAGTCTAACTTGGGTTGATCTTATGATATTTAAGAGAAACTAATCTGGAACATATTGGTGTTGAACTATGTCGGTCTATGTCAATGTCTTAGTGGGGCTATAAAGCAAGATCACACTTCATTTGGCACAGGGGGAGTTTTACTCCAGAAAGATACTCTTCCCCTCTCTGGAATATGACATGGATGGTCTTGGACTCTAAAGCCTAGGTACTCAAAATAATCCTAGTGAAATGGGTGAGTTTATTTCTACTGGGTGGGAAGAAATTATAGGTTAGAAAGGAAATGACCCTTTGGATGAACAAGAATATTTCCTTTCCATCATCCTTGCTGTTTAATGAAATAATTTAAAATATTACAATCTGGATTTAAAGATACTGCGGAGAATTAAGGAAAGAGCATGCTTCTTCATACCTGGGACAGTGGAGTCAAATGGAGGTTTGCAGCACCCCCTCTAAAGACACAGTGGTATAGGAGAAACAGACACTCTTAAAGGATGTCCATATCCAACATGGGGGTCCTGTCACAAGGGGACAGTGAGAGCAGAATTAGAGGACATAAGCCAAAGGACATGAGAGTCCCGATTCTGAATATCAGTGAAGCAGCAGTGGTAACTCTCAGAGAGAACTGTAGGCAATGTGCAAGTGGGGGCACGGGGTAATTATAAATTGGAGAATAAATGGAAATATAACTTCAATTAGAGCCAAATCAGTGAAGTTGGTATTCTGACTGGCAAATATCCTTATGAGATTATCCAGAAACCAACAAGTATTCTGTTAAACTGCCAAACATTATCATCTGTTGTCCTTACAAGCCAGGCCTGATAGTAGAAACTGCAAACAAACTTGTATTGCATGTTTCTTCTGTGCCATATACAGTGCTAACACTTTAAAATTCTTAGGATAACATTTTGGGTTTCATGTCACAAGCTTTCTTTTGTCAATGAGGAATGTGTGCCTTTAAAAGTTTAAATAAATTGCCCCAAATCAACAGATAGTAAGTGGTGGAGGTGGGAATCAAACAGAGATCACTTCTAAAGCCTGAGCTCTTGACCACCCCACTATAGCGTCCATTAGGAACCAAAGAGGAAAGCGTGGCAGTGGTGGGGAGGGGGAAGAGCAAGATGAATGGAACTAATATAATTACACAATTTTAGGACATGTCAATGTAATCAGTTTTTCAGGAAAAGAAAGAATAAAACATTTATTTTTTTATTATTTTTTTACATTTAGTTTTATTAACATATAATGTATTATTTTCTTCAGGGGTACATGTCTGTGAATCATCACTCTTACATAATTCACAGCACTCACCATAGCACATACCCTCCCAATGTCCATAACCCAGCCACCCTATCCCTCTGCTTCCCCCAGCAACCCTCAGTTTGTTTCCTGAGATTAAGAGTCTCTTATGATTTGTCTCCCTCCCCAGTCCCATCTTGTTTAATTTTTTCCCTCCCTTCACCCCACAAACCCCCACCCTGACTCTCAAATTCCTCATATCATAGAGATCATATGATAATTGTATTTCTCTGGTTGGCTTATTTTGCTTAGCATAATACACTCTAAAGTTCTATCCACGCCATTGCAAATGGCAAGATTTCAGGGTTTTTTTTTTATGGCTGCATAGTATTCTGTTATATATATCGCACATCTTATTTATCCATTCATCTGTTGACAGACATCTACATTCTTTCCATAGTTTGGCTATTGTGGACATTGTTGCTATACACATTCCAGTACACATGCCCCTTCAGATCACTACATTTATATCCTTAGGGTAAATACCCAAGAGTGCAATTGCTGGGTCATAGGGTAGCTAGTTCTATTTTCAACTTTTGGAGGAACCTCCATACTATTTACCAGAATGGCTGCAACAACTTACATCCCCACCAACAGTGTAAGAGAAATCCCCTTTCTCTGCATCCTTGTCAACACCTGTCGTTTCCTGATTTGTTAATTTTAGCCATTCTGACTGGTGTGAGATGGATCTCACTGTGGTTTTGATTTGTATTTCCCTGATGGAGAGTGATGTTGAGCATTTTTTCAGGTGCCTGTTGGCCATTTGGATGTCTTCTTTACAGAAATGTCTGTTCACGTCTTCTGCTCATTTCTTGATTAGATTATCTGTTCTTTGGCTTTTGAGTTTGCTAAGTTCTTTATAAATTTTGGATACTAGCCCTTTATCTGATATGTCATTTGCAAATATCTTCTCCCATTCTGTCATTTGCCATTTGGTTTTGTTGACTGTTTCCTTTGTTATGCAAAAGCTTTCGATCTTGAGGAAGTCCCAATAGTTCATTTTTGCCCTTGCTTCCCTTAGCTTTGGTGATGTTTCTAGGAAGAAATTGCTGCAGCTGAGGTTGAAGAGATTGCTGCCTATGTTCTCCTCAAGGATTTTGATGGATTCCTGTCTTACATTAAGGTCTTCATCCATGTAGAGTCTATTTTTGTGTGTGCTGTCAGGAAATGATCCAGTTTCATTCTTCTGCATATGACTGTCCAATTTTCTTAACACCATTTGTGAAGAGGCTGTTTTTTTTCTACTGGACATTCTTTCCTGCTTTGTCGAAGAACATGGAGTTGAGGGTCTTTATTTTTGGGCTCTCTATTCTGTTCCATTGATTTACGTGTTTCTTTTTGTGCCAATATCATACTGTCTTGATGATTACAGCTTTGTTACAGAGCTTGAAGTCCATAATTGTGATGCCACCAACTTTGGCTTTCTTTTTCAACATTCCTCTGGGTATTCGAGGACTTTTCTTGTTCCATGTAAATTTTAGGATTGTTTGTTCCATTTCTTTGAAAAAAATGGATGATATTTTGATAGGGATTGTATTAAATGTGTAGATTGCTTTAGATAGCATAGCATAGATATTTTCACAGTATTTGTTCTTCCAATCCATGAGCATGGAACATTTTTCCATTTCTTTGTGTCTTCCTCAAATTCTTTCATGAGTATTTTATAGTTTTCTGAGTACAGATTCTTTGCCTCTTCGGTTAGGTTTATTCCTAAGTATCTTATGGTTTTGGGTGCAGTTGTAGATGGGATCAACTCCTTAATTTCTCTTTCTTCTCTCTTACTATTGGTGTATAGAAATGCAACTGATTTTGGTGCATTGATTTTATATTCTGACACTTTACTGAATTCCTGTACAAGTCGTAGCAGTTTTGGAGTGGAGTCTTTTGGGTTTTCCACAAAAAGTATCATATCATCTGTAGAGTGAGAGTTTGACTTCTTTGCCGAATCGGATGAATTTTACTTCTTTTTGTTGTCTGATTGCTGAGGCTAGGACTTCTAGTACTATGTTGAATAGCAGTGGTGATAGTGGACAGCCCTGCTGTGTTCCCAACCTTAGGGGAAAAGCTCTCAGTTTTTTCCCCATTGAGAACGATATTCACTGTGGGGTTTTCATAGATGGCTTTCATGATATTGAGGTATGTACCCTCTATCCCTACACTATGAAGAGTTTTGATCAAGGAAGAATGCTATTCTTTGTCAAATGGTTTCTTCAGCATCTATTGAGAGTATCATATGGTTCTTGTTCTTTCTTTTATTAATGTATTGTATCACAGTGATTGATTTGCAGATGTTGAACCAGCCTTGCATCCCAGGAATAAATCCCACTTGGTTGTGGTGAATAATACTTTTAATGGGGGATGCCTGGGTGGCTCGGTTGGTGAAGCATCTCCCTTCAGCTCAGGTCATGATCCCAGGGTCCTGGAATCGAGTCCCACATCGGGCTCCTTGCTCAGCAGGGAGCCTGCTTCTCTCTCTGCCTCTTCCTGCCACTCTGCCTGCTTGTGCACATTCTCTCTCTGACAAATAAATAAAATAAAATCTTTAAAAAAAATAATAATACTTTTAATGGACAGTTGGATACTATTTGCTAGTATTTTGGTGATCATTTTTATATCCATGTTCATCAAGGATATTGGTCTGTAATTCTCCTTTTTGATGTGGTCTTTGTCTAGTTTTGGGATCAAGGTAATCCTGGCCTCATAAGATGAGTTTGGAAGTTTTCCTTCCATTTCTATTTTTTGGAACAGTTTCAGGAGAATAGGTATTAATTCTTCTTCAAATGTTTGGTAGAATTCCCCTGGGAAGCCATCTGGCCTTAGGCTCTTGTTTGTTAGGAGTTTTTGATGACTGCTTCAATCTCCTTACTGGTAATGGGTCTGTTCAGTTTTCTATTTCTTCCTGATTCTGCTTTGATAGTTTATATGTCTTTAGGAATGCATCCATTTCTTCCAGATTGTCAAATTTGCTGATGGATATTTGCTCACAATATATTTTTTATAATTCTTTGTATTTCTTTGGTGTTGGTTGTGATTTCTCCTCTTCCATTTATGATTTTATTAATTTGGGTCCTTTCTCTTTTCTTTTTGATAAGTCTGGCCAGCGTTTTACCAATCTTGTTAATTCTTTGAAAGAACCAGCTCCTAGTTTCATTGATCTGTTCTACTGTTCCTTTGGTTTCTAGTTCATTGATTTCTGCTCTGATCTTTATTATTTCTCTTCTTCTGCTGGGTTTGGGCTTCTTTGCTGTTCTTTCTTCAGCTCCTTTAGGTATAGGGTTAGGTTGTGTACTTGAGACCTTTCTTGTCTCTTGAGAAAGGCTTGTATCACTATATACTTTCCTCTCAGGACCACCTTTGCTGTGTCCCACAGATTTTGAACAGTTGTGCTTTCATTTTCATTTATTTCCATGAATTTTTTCAATTCTTCTTTAATTTTCTGGTTAGAGAAGCATGTGTATTCTGTTGCCTTGGGATGGAATGTTCTGAATATATCTCTGATGTCCATCTGGTCCAGTGTGTCATTTAAGGCCTTTATTTCCTTGTTGATCTTTTGCTTGGATGATCTGTCCATTTCAGTGAGGGGGGTATTAAAGTCCCCTACTATTATCATGTTATCTTTGATGTGTTTCTTTGATTTTGTTATTAATTGGCTTATGTAGTTGGCTGCTCCCATAATAGGGGCACAGATATTTAAAATTATTAGACTTTCTTGTTGGCCAGACACTTTAAGTATGTTATAATGACCTTCCTCCTCTCTTATTTTAGTCTTTGGCTTAAAATCTAATTTATCTGGTATATGGATTGCCACCCCAGCTTCCTTTAGATGTCCATTATCATGGTAAATTGTTTTCCACCCCCTCACTTTAAATCTGGAGGTGTCTTTGGGTCTCAAATGAGTTTCTTGCAGATAGCATATTGATGGGTCTTGTTTTTTTATCCATTCTTATACCCCATGTCTTTTGATTGGGGCATTTAGCCCATTTACATTCAGGGTAACTATTGAAAGATAAGAATTTAGTGCTGTTGTATTGCCTATAAGGCAAATGCTATGGTCTATTGTCTCTGTTCCTTTCTGGTCTGTTACTTTTAGGCTCTCTCTTTGCTTAGAGGACCCTTTCAGTATTTCCTGTAGGGCTGATTTGGTATTTGCAAATTCTTTTATTTTTTGTTTGTCCTGTAAGCTTTTTATCTCTCCTTCTATTTTCTATGACATCCTAGCTGGATATAGTATTCTTGGCTACATATTTTTCATGTTTAGTGCTCTGAATATCTCATGCCAGTTCTTTCTGGCCTGCCAGGTCTCTGTGGATAAGTCTGCTGCCAATCTAATATTTCTACTGTTGTATGTTACAGACCTCTTGTCCCAAGTTGCTTCAGGGTTTTCTCTTTGTCACTGAGACTTGTAAGTTTTACTATTAGATGATGGGGTGTGGGCCTATTTTTATTGATTTTGAGGGGGATTCTCTATGCCTCCTGGATTTTGAAGCTTGATCCCTTTGCCAAATAAGGAAATTCTCTGCTATAATTGCTCCAATATTCCTTCTGTTCCTCTCTCTTTATTCTTCTCCTGGAATCCCAACTATTCTAATATTATTTTGTCTTATGGTATCATTTATCTCTCAGATTCTCACCTCCTGATCCAGTAGTTATTTATCTCTTTTTTATTCTCAGCTTCTTTATTCTCCATAATTTGGTCTTCTCTATCACAAATTCTCTCTTCTGCCTCATTTATCCTAGCAGTAAGAGCCTCCACTTTTTAATTGTACCTCATGAATTGCTTTTTAATTTCAACTTGGTTAGATTTTAGTTCTTTCATTTCTCCAGAAAGGGATTTTATTTCTCCAGAAAGGGATTCTCTAGTATCTTCCATGTTTTTTCAAGCTCAGCTAGCATCTTGATAATCTTCATTCTGAATTCTAGTTC
>NW_019154217.1:553706-631206 GCF_002288905.1 Enhydra lutris kenyoni | reverse complement strand
AGGTTATATTTAAAAGTACATTGTGTTTGGTATCATCAGAAGGAATGCCTTGTGATCAAAGCAATTAGTGCTAAGTTATGAATAACCTCATAATCATCTCAGGCTATTTATGTTTTAAGGAATCATGTAAACTAATCCCAAATAATATTTAATTTGTTTATTTCAGGAAATGTGAAAAATTGAAAAAACAAAAAAAAAAAACAAAAAAACAAAGCTTGGGGAAAACAAGATTTGGCATCTGGATCTCAACTCACAAGCCGGCCTGCCCAGGTTACAGCTTTGCTCTTGATGTAAGTGTTTTGAGTTCTCACATATGATTCTCTCTCTAAAGCTCTAGAGAGAATGTACTTTTTTAGGGATTTCCCCCTTTTACGGAAGCTGGTTCTCTTTACTAACTTCCTTTGTCTGACAGTATTGTTAGTACACAGGGTAACTGTAAGTCCAAGAGTTACTGTAGCACAAATAAAGTGGAGCTCTGAGATCTAAATTTGAGTTTTGAAAATGTTATCCATAGCCTTCATAATTGTTTTGGGCAAATAAAGCCAAAATACATTTTTTTTTTTTTTTAATTTGTCAAAGAGCAAGTTAAGAAATGAGCCACTTTGAACTGAATTGCTAGGAATTAGACTTTCATGGTTCCTAAAGTTGGCTACTTTGGTTTTGAAAGTTTTGGTTTTGGTTTTCATGGTTTTGAAGATCACAGCATGACATAAAGCAGTGTTTCTCAAAGTATAGTCCATAAATCATTTGTTTCCCCTTGTGGTTTTTTAGCAGAGTTTAGAACATTCCGAGGAAAAAGAAATTAAAGCAAACTTTGTTTCCAGGTATTTAACAAATTTAAAATGGAAGATTAAATAGAATTCTCACTGAGCTCTCCCATGTTCTTAAGTCATTAACATCTTAAAGGTAACCCATTCATTGAAAGGACTCTGATGATCAGACTTCAGCTTCCAGTCAGTTAACTGGGTGCAATGCATTTAGGTTAACTTATTTTCACATTACTAGCATGTTACTTGTTTGTATTTGAACGTTTGCCTTTTTAAAGATTGTTATTATTGGGGTCTATTATTAGATTTCTAATTTTATTAAAGAAGCAATTGCATACACAAGTAGTTTATGCAAACATAAAATGGTTATAAAAGTAGAGACAGAAATACACCACCACCATAATCATTTTTGGTAACCGGGTTTCAGAGTGAATGTAGAATGTGATTGCATATATACTGAAACGAGGGGAAAGCAGCTAGAAGCAGCCAGATATAAAAAGTGGAAATGGGAAATCTAAAAATAAACAATGGAAAATTTTACTTAGAAGGCTAACAATCATTTTGACCCTTGTGTGTAGTAAACTGCCTTTTATAAAATTTGGCTAATTAGTGGCATAAAGCCATCAAATTTTGCATATAAGTGCTATGTACCTCTCTGGTTTTAAAAATGGTATTTTTCTATAGAACTATTTTCCAGTTTTAAATTGCTGGACTCTATCGCTGAAGGAAATGGAGATATCAAAACTATAAAGGCATAATTCAGAAGTTACCCTTCTTTTAGCAAAAAAGCACGAGTCATACTTTTTCAACTTAACGGTAAAACTAGCTACAAAGCTAATAACAAATAATGAGCTCAAAGTGAAAGCATAATAAGAATTGGCAAAACTTTCCTATCATATGAAAATTGCATATCATGGAACGTCAATGGCATGTAATGTGTGCGGTCTAGGAGATATTTTGCTCTCAGTTGGTAGGGCATGTGTAAGGTGTGGATCAGGTCTTGGCTAATATGTGATGTGTGCACAGAGAAGAAGTATTTAGTGTGTTGGTTTTTGTTTGTTTGTTTGTTTTTGTTTTGTTTTGTTTTGGTTCTGTTAGCCATTAAAGTTTTTGTGGTGGAGAACACTATTAATATCACTGTTTTTCTGAAGCATGATGTGCATTGGGAAAAGAGTATTGGTACTGTTCCTAACAAGGCATCATGCATGTGTACCACAAGGAACAGGAGTGCTACACAATACAAAACGTGACAAATTGCCAATGTGCTTGCATTACTATTCACAGTGAACGGCTGATAATCAACAATATGCCTCCCAGTCTTGGTTCTGTGTTGAAGGAAATACAGAAATTTGTGGATATAATCAGATGGCAATATATGTCTGTTAGGATAGTCTGGGAAATGAGATTTTTCTTTTCCATGCTGAAGTATGCTAGCTCCCAAGATGAAATTTCCATAACTTTTAAAATGATGAAATATAACACACACAGAAGAAAAGGTACAAAACACGTAAATGTACAATATAAGAATCATTAGAAAGTGAACATCTTTTTACCTACCACTTAAAGAAATAGAATTGTCTACACTGAAGAAGTACCCTTCTCCATCACATTTCCTTCATTCTCTCTGATAGGTATAATGATTTCTCCTTTGATATCCTCTGTATTTCTGTAACTTTCATACATAGCCATAAATAAAATGGCTAATATTGACTGGCTTTAAACTTTATATAAAGGCATAGTTTAAAAGAATTTCTTTTGATAATATGTTTGTAAGATTAAAGTAGCTTGTTTGTACAAAGCTCTAGTTAGTTCACTTCAATTATGGCACAAAATTCTATTATATTAACAACCATGAGTTATTTATCTATCCTATCATCCTTATTTCCTGATGGATATTACAGTTGTTTTCAGCTGTGGCAAAAATTGCTGCCATGAACTTTTATTTACATGTTTCCTTACACACATGTGGTTGTACTTCTCTAATTCTTTGGTATTATTTGGTCACAGAATATTGTTTTGTTTTGTCACAGATAAGTATGGGAAAGGACAGTATTAAAGTGGTTGAAACAATTTTCACTCACATTAGCTCTGTATGACAGTTTCTTGTTCATTTTTTCACCGGCACTTGGTATGGTCAGACTTTTAAATTTGCCCAAGCTCATGGATGTATAGAAAGACATCATTATGGCTTGAATTTGCATATGAAGGAGGGAATTATTTAGAAGCATCTTTGACATAATAAATGAAATTTTAAAATAGCTTCATAAAATTAATAATACCAGTAAAGATCTTTTTCTATTATTTGAAATGATTCATTTAAATGATGTGCCTCAGTATATTCTCTAATAGCTAAAATGTCATCACTCTTAATGTTAATTGTAGCATACTAATATTTATTACAAAACCAATCTATGTTAGAAATGCAATATCTGCTATTTTTATACTTTCCCAATACTTGATATTTTGCTTCACTTGTTAGATAAATAAGTTAATGATTAATTGGCTTCATTTGAAAATTACACTCAGATAATGAATAGAATATAAGCAAATACTTTTCAGATGTTAATATAACTAAAGAATACTGGTAATAATCCATTTGCCATATCTTCCAACTTGAAACTTTGAAGCCTCCCGCTTTTGTTTCCATTCTGCTCACTGACCTCATTGGTGAAAGAGAGCTTAATGTTATAGTCAAAGGATATCTCCATCATTTTTGGTTAAATGTACAATAGAAATATCTCAAAATTCTCTGACAGAAGTCTCCAGAATGAGAATGCTAGCAGTCTCAATGGAGTATAATATTGTAAAAGAATAGTTAGTATAGTTGATATGATACTAAAAAAAGAAAACTGGTTATAAGTCTTAGTTTGAACTAATAGAGCAACCTTTATTTTTGTTGAGGATGCCAAACAAAACCATCTTAATCTTTGATAAGAAATGATATATTAACTGTGATTGTATTGTATATGTCTTATGTATGTTATTCAAATTATTATGATAATTTTTCAGAAAAAGCAATGATCACACTTATTCTAAAACACTATTGTGTGGTCTATCAATGATCACAATTTGATAAACACTGGTATAAAGTACCAGTGACTAAGAGTTAATGACAAAGACTAGGACTGACTTGGCATTGCAGCTTTGACAATCTGGAAGAATTATTAATACTTCTGAGTTTCTATTTCTTCATCTGGAAACTACATATCATACAGCTGCATTGATTTGCTCATACTGTTTTGTTTAAATGAGATAATATGAAATATATCTTAAAGACCATTCTGCTCCCTGTTATGATGGGGTGGCTGATATCAGACTCACTGTTCTGTAAGAAAAACTTTGAAAGTCAGGTGCAATGCAACAACAAAAATGAAAACAACAACAAAAAATGTCCTTGAAGATACTAGAGAACAAGATTCTAGATGAATTTATATTTTGCAATTTCCCTTCAAGGCATTTTCTGACCACTAATCAGTATTTGAACAGGGAATGGTGCTGAGAAAATAAGTATAAAGCAAAAACTGAGCTAAACAGAGATTATCACAGCATCAGGATTGTTTAAAGAAGAGGGGTTTTAATAAATATCCTAGAAATTATTTAGTAGAACCCTGAACACCCACTCTCTAGGAGCAGTAGCAAGCCAGAAGTAGACTAGTCTTTACTGAATTAAGGTGATATGTGTATATTCTATATACGCCTGACAGATGAAACCTAAATCCTCTTTGAAGGAGATAACATCATTCAGCAGCACTAGCTTAATTCATATATATCATTTAGTATTTATTCAGAAATTACCAGTCATGCCAAAAAACATAACCAAAGCTGGAAAAATCAAGAGAAAAATAGAAACAAATCCATAAGTGATCCAGCATTAGAACTCACAGACATGAACTGGAAGATTATTGTGACATGTTAAAAAAAAATGGAATAGGGAAAAAAATGGAATGACAGAGGGTAGAAAATTTCATAGCAAATTAAGAAACTATAAAAATAATGAAATATAAATGTTTATAGTTAATGCATTTAATAGTTGATTAGACAAATACAAACAGGATTATTAATAAACTAGAAGATAGCTTAGTAGAAAATATCTAGATTCAAGCAATAAGAGAGAGAAGAAAAGATACTTTAAAAACCATAAGAGATATATGGGACACAGTGAAAGGATTGAATTTATGTGTAATTGGAGTCCAGAAGAAGTGAGACAGAATGGGATAGGAGCTTTTTTTAAAAATATCATGGCCTGGAATTATCTATAATTGTTGAAAGGCCCATTGATTCAAAAATATCTCTAAATCAAAACCAGGGCAAAATCAAAGAACATCACACCTAGACATATCATAGTAAATCTGCTGAAAGACAAAGACAAAGAGCAAATCCTAAAAGTATCCATAGGATAAAAAGAAAGGTTACCTTCAAAGGAACATTAAAGCAATGGCTGAATTTTCAATAGTATGATTTCTTTCTTAAATGTTTTTAAGAATTCTCCAAAGGGTCTCTTTAGGCATAAAATATTCTTTGCAGGAAAGTTTTAAACTTATATTTGATTCACTATAGATATAAGAAAATCACATTTTCTGTTCCCTCTCTTAATTTGGATTGTTAATTTTAAAAAAGGAATTTGTCTATTTCTTCTAAATTTTAAATTATTAAGATAGTACTTTAAAATCATATGCTTTTTTTGAAGTGTACTTTCTAGGAATATCTTCTTTTGTTTGCATGCTATTAGTAATTTGTGATTTCTTTCTTTTTTTTCTTTTTCTTTTTCTGTTGCTTTTCCTAAGGGTGTATCATTTTTATTAATACTTTTAAAGAAGAAACCTTGGGCTTTGTTTATTTTTCTTTACTGCATACTGTTTTTTGTTTTATTGACCTCATCTATCATACATTTTTATTTCTTCTATTTCTTTGATTTTATAATGGGTTTCATCTTTCAGGTTCTTTAGATGGTTGCTTACATCTTCGATTTTCAGGCTTTTTTCTTTTCTAATATACTCATTTTAACATATAAATTTTGCTCTGATAATTACTTTAACTCATTTGACAATGCCAGCATAATCTTAACACCAGAGGACCATAAGAATTTTCCTATATGTCATAATGGCCAACTTCTGTCATTAAAATAAATGCAGTTTTTTTTCCCAAAGAAAATATTAGTAGAATCTACCTAGAAATATAAAAATGAATAATACATTATATCCAAGTAAGCTTTCTTCCAGTAATAAAAAATTGATTCAACAATCGAAAAATAAATCAACATTATTCACCACATGAAAATTAACTTTTTAAAAAAGTACAATTTGATCATCATAAACTTTTTGTTAAAAAAGCATTTAGTAAGATTCCACAACCTTCAGAATAAAAACCTTTGATATCCTTAATCTGACAAAAAATGTCCACCAAAATATCTACAATAAAAATATATTTAATGGTGTAATTACCAAATCTTTCCTCCTGAGACTGGAAGTGACAAGCATGTCCTGCTCTTGTCTCCAATATCATACTGGAGGTTCTACCCAGTGTAATAAGATAAGAAAAAGTAACAAAAAGACATAAGAAGCAGAAAGGTACAAATGAAATTGCCATTATTTGTAGATAACATGATGGTGTTCATAGAGAATTAGCAGAAGAATCGATATATGAAGCTCTGAAATTAATAAATAAATTTTGTAAGTTAATTGGCTATAAAATCACTATATCAGTTAATTATGGTCCTACCCACTAACCACAGGAAAAGTTTTTAATGAAATTTTAAAACATCATTTACTCTAATAGCAAAACAGAAATTATTTAGCGAAAAATACATGAAGAAAGCTATATAAGAGCTCTAAAAATTAAAAAAAAAATAAATAAAACCCTAGGAAACATTGCTATGAGAAATTAAAGCCTAATCAAATGGACTCTATATCATGTTCATGGATTAGAAGACTCAAAAGTGAAGAATGTTTTTCTGTAGATTCAATAAATTACAATTAATATGCAAGTCATCCAATGGAAGGAGTAGTGAAAACTGATATGCTGATTTTCAAACAGTTTTCACAGAATGAGAACAAAGTGGGAGTACTTGTATTTCCAAATATCAAGGTTTAATATAAAGTAACTACAACAGTGGTATTGGTGTCAGATTAGACAAACAGAACACAGCAGAGGAACCAGAGAGAGAACCATATGTTTATAGTCACCTGGTTCCTCTTTGCAATGCAATGGAGAAGGAATTCTCTTTTCAGTAAATGCAGTTGGATCAATTGATTATCCATAGAGATTTTTAAAAAGGACCTTTACTTCACACTTCACACTTTACATAAAACCATTTTCTAGTGGGTCAAAGACTTACACACAAAACATAAAACAATAAAGATTCAAAATATAAGAGAATATCTTCATTATCTTGGGGGTATACAAAAAATTCTCTTAAACACTAACTGAATAGAAGTACAGAAACAGTAAGCACAATACAGAAGATTGATAAATTCTTCTTCATTGAATTTAAGAACTTCTTTTAATAAACTTAACAGGTACCACTAAAAATTTAAGTCACAGAGAATATGTTCACAATAATAGAGCCAAAAATAAGGAAATCCTGAAAATTAATAAGAAACAAAAAAAAAAAGAACAGAAGATCTTATGAAAGAAAAGACAAATGACTGGGTGCCTGGGTGACTCAATCATTAAGCGTCTGCCTTCAGCTCAGGTCATGATCCCAGGGTCCTGGCATCGAGTTCTGCATCAGGCTCCCTGAGTCTGCTTCTCCCTCTGCCCCTCTCCCCCACTCGTTCTCTCTCAAGTAAATACATAAAATCTTTTAAAAAACGGACAGACATTTCATAAACAGGTAATAAGCCCATGAAAGGGTGATCAGCATCATTAGCCACTACGATAATACAAATTAAAACTACAATAAGATTATCATGAATGTATAATGTATACTAGAATGTATAAAATTTAAGGGGAAGAAAAGGTAAAACCAAGTGTAGAAAATACAGAGCAACAGAAAATCTCATTCCCTGCTAATGGGAGTAAAAACTTTAAGAATCACTTTGGAATTCTGTTTCGCAGTATGATCACATGGCCATATGCTACAGCAATTCCATTTCTAGGTACCAATGAAAAAGCATACATATATGCAGCAAAGTGTACAAAAGAGTTCATAACAATATTATCCAGCATAAAAATGAAAATCAATCTAAATGCTCAATAACAATAAAATGAATAATAAATTATGCTATATTGTACAACAGAATGCTACCAGGAATGTAAAAGAACAAACTAGTGCTACATACAACATGGGTGAACATCACAGGGATAGTGTTGAAAGATAGAGTAGAGATAAAAGAGTACATTTGTTTAATTTTATTTATATAAAATTCTAATACAGGCAAAACTAGTATGTGGTGATAGAAGTCAAAATAGCAGTTGTATTTGGTGAGAAAGTCATGATTGGGAGGGTGCATGAAAGACTTCTGGAAATTGGTAAATTTGATCTGAGTCATAGTTAACAAGTGTGTATGTAAGTTAAATTTATTGAGTTGGATTTGTGTACCTTATAATGTATATGTTATACCTCACTACTAAAGTAAACAAACCAACAAGTAAATGAATAACTTAAAAGAGAAAATTTAGGAATGCTTATTCATTCTTCTCCTGTCTCAACTGATGATAGGAACATCTTGGCTGATTACAGGGACATTACAATTTTTTAAAGTTGATAAAACTGAGACTTATGGAAACTATTTCACATGCCAAATCATTCAGTTTTTTTTTTTTAATGATTTTATTTGTTTATTTGACAGAGATCACAAGTAGGCAGAGAGGCAGGCGGGGGGCGGGTCGAGGGGGGGGAAGCAGGCTCCCTGCTTAGCAGAGAGCCCAATGTGGGACTCGATCCCAGGACCCTGAGATCATGACCTGAGCGAAGGCAGAGGCTTAACCCACTGAGCCACCCAGGAGCCCCAAATCATCCAGTTTTTGAGTGGTGTGCCTAGGTGGCTCAGATGGCTGGGTGTCTGCCTTCGGCTGGGGTCATGATCTCCAGGTCCTGGGATCAAGCCCCACCTCAGGCACCCTGCTTAGCAGGGAGCCTGCTTCTCCCTTACCCTCTGCCTGTTGTTTCTCTTTCTCTCTCTCTCAAAATAATAAATAAAATCTTAAATAAATAAATAAGAAAATCCAAGGCACTGCAAATCTTGAGACTATGTGTATAACCATCATATTTCTAAGAAAGCAGTTGGGTATATGAAGCAGGAATTTTCTCTATATCTCCATTATAGAATTAAAAACAATCCATTTCTTTATTAAGGTTAAACTTTGTAATTCCTCCTCCCTAGGCTATGAGATCCTTGAAGCAGGGATAATATTTTATTTGTCAATAAGTCCCCATTTTGTACCACAGTGCCTGGCTCATAATAAATGATGAATTTAAAAAAGATTTGTTTGGTGAGGTGGCTTGATTTGCCATGGTTCTAGGGTTACTGTAGAATCTGTCCATTCCTGTATACATGTTCATAAGTAAAATGGAAATTACCTCTCACAGCGAGCTTCACAAGGGTAGTATGAGTATTCACAGAGTCATGATGCAAATTGTGGGAACTTGGTGATATCTGCTAAATCCAAAATTAACCACTGCTCCAGGAAGAAAAGAAACAAAAAGAAGTGAAAAGAAAAAGAAAAAAAAGAATAAAAGTGACCTAGTGATTGCTTGAGAATGTAATTGAAATTATTTTTATAGTCTGTGGAGTAAAAGCAAACTTTAAGATTCTGAACAAACTTTCTTCACTCTGTTACCACATTTTCCACTTTCTCATTGGAGTGATGATTTCTTAATGCAATATTTTTGTGTTTCCTGGACACTCTTTGTGTTCAGAAGATAAGCTGTCAACACAATCTCAGAGAGTCTTTTGGAAGGGAAAGAATGCTTGGGGATTCTACCTCTGCCCAGAACCCTGCCAGGAGACACATGCCCTAAAAAAAATGTCCCTTTTCCACCAACTCTGTCCTTGGAGAGGAACCAATTTTCCTTGCTTTTAGAATGCATAAGTTATACAGAGATGCCTGGATGAAGACTTTAGCACATCATCCCTGGAATACCTTGGTCTTTGGTTTGGCAAAACATCAATACCGGAGGTGGTAATAGCTGTGCAACAATTTATGGGAGGGGCAAGGGGACTGGCAGCTGCTTTTATTTTTCCCTGTTCTGGAAGCTTGTTTCCTTTGAGTCATTTTTTGATTGTGATGGATTTATTTTCTGTTATGTATTATTTCAAAGATCTTGGGCAATCTTTTTTCAAGATTCATGAAAACAAAGATTCACGGTTCTGATGAGGAAGGGTGTTCAACGTTTGTTGGAACCTATGTTCCTATGCATTTTTATGGCACATATTTGGCATTCTAAAAAGTTATGTAGTATCTGTGATGACACATAGAAATCTCTAAATTATAGCATTCAATGGCTGATCATTCATAAGTAAAATTCTAATGTACTAGAGGTTCAGATTATCCTCTCCTGTATTGATATGATTATTTTAAATGAAACCTATGTTACTTCTTCAGTATGAAGAAGTACTGCAAAAAGAGGAATATATTAAGGAATAATTATTTATTTTCTAATGTTAACAAATATGGAACATGATTTCAGGTGACATTTAAGACCTTCTTCATCTCAGGCAGCCAGTAAGACTTCAAGATAGGACATGTCTTGTTCACTTCTACCTGTGAGTTTATTGTAGGAGAGTCATATTTTTAAATAATAGTTGTTTCTAAGTAGGTTACTGAATTTTTTCTTTTCTGAAATTCTATATAAAAAATTTAAAATATTTTTACCTCAATAGATCTGTTTATTAATAGCAATTTCTAAGAATAAATTCACAGAATTCCTCTCTCTTTATCATGAAAAATGTAGATGTAATGTGAGAAAGGTACTAGGAAAACATAGCCAATGACTTACCCCCCCACCCACACCCACCATGTTGTGAGTTAGGTCAAGTTTGCTTTTGACACCATTTCATTTTCCCTTTGATTCCCTTAGTAATAAGTAGGTTTTTTCATTGCAAGCAATAGAGAAGACACTAACCTAAATAGCAAAGAGCTTATTAGGATATAAACATAAGGCATAACATAAGGGAGTGATACTAAAAAACCCCCATTAGAAGGATATGAAGAATGGGCAAAGCATGAGGTAAGTCTGATGAACCAGCAAGTAAAGGACAAAACTAGGTAAGTCCAAGTTGTCTCTGTATCAGGAACTAAGAATGTCTAGGAAACACTGGACTGCTAAGGCTGAGGACAGTTTCAGCTATTCATCAGTGGTTTGTGATTTGGGGGAAGAGATATGATTGGTCTAGATTGGGCCACATGCCACCCATTGACCAGGGTAAGGCAGAAGATCTTGACTGACATAAAGAATCCAACAGCTGTTACAAAGGTCGCAGACCACTCCAAAATTCAGTAGTTTGAATTCATAGTCATTTATTTCCCTAGGCATCTACAGATAGGCTGGGGATCAGCTGATCTAAGTTGGGCCTAGCTGTGTGACTCTGTTTAAAGATCGGGTCAGATGGCAAAGATATATGTCACATATATTCCTTCAGGGACCCAGATAAGGGCCAGGAGCTATATGGGAGAGGTTCCTGTCATGGGAAAGTACAAAAGTGCAAGTCCTACCATATAAGCAGTGTTGAAGTCTCCACTCATCACATTTGCTAACATCCCATTGGACAAACCAAGTCATGTGGCCAAACCCAATGTCAAATGATGGAAAAGTACACTCTGCTTTTTGTGGGAGTGACAGCCAAACCAACTGACAACAGGGATGCAAAATAGGGGTACAAAAATGAGTCAATAATTAAATTGGGCTAATTACCTAAGAATCAAAAAAATAATAATTATAATAAAAGAAATCAACATTATTACCAAAAACAAAAAGAATGCTTGATAGCAAAAAGAAATGAGCCCAACAAATGACTAATTCCTGAAAGGTCTTGTTTTCACTTGGTTCTTACAAATTTTAGTTTTAGGTAGTTCTTCTGTTTTACCTTCATACACCAATAAGACTCCAAGAACTAACAAAATCATTTTATGGCAGTGATGTGACCAGTACTTCAAGCTAGAAAGTAGAAGTGGTCAAATCATTGTTAGATAATGTGCCTCCTTTTAGGAACAAACTTGCAAGTAATTGTAATTCCAATACATTGTGAAAAAAAGTCATACAGAAGAAGGAATTGTCACTTACTATATAGAACCTGTGAACATCCAAGCACCTGGTAAACTAGGCCGAAGCAACAAGTTCAGCTATTTGGGATCTCTGTGTTGCTCACTTCAGCACTAGCCACTTCTAAAGGATGGTTGGGTAGCAGTGGCTGTTACTATTCTGTGCTTTGCCTTGCGTGGGGAGTGCTAATGGAATTTGGACATCAGATTTTAATGAATCAAAGGGTCCCCTAATGCTGGTCCTCAAATCTAGGCTGGGGTGGCTACATCAAATCATACCTTCAGATTCTAGGGCTCCATTCATAAGGACCCCAATTGAGTATGTCTTGTGTCAAAGCCCTAATATTGATTTTTCTTCTGACATTCCAGAACTCTCTCAAGTGATTCCAAGGTTTATCCAGGTTGAGAATCTACTTAGTCCAGAGGTTTAAGCATGAAAAAATTTACTTAGTCCAAAGCTTTAAGTATGAAAAAACAGAGTGGATGTCAGTATGACTTTCTTTCCTGTGTCACACAAGCTTGTTTGGTGTCAGAACTTAGACTAGTACCTGCTCTACTGTCCTATCTCCCAGTCCAGTACTCATTCCTCTATACCCTGCTCTTTTCTTCACAGAACACCCAGAAGGTATCATGCTGATCTGAACTTCTGGAGAGTGAACCCCATCCCCTCCCCATTCTCAGGTACATCAGTTTCACTCTGAAACACATGTAGATGTAGATATACTTGCATACTTATGTAGACTTCATCGGTCATGGTTGCTAGAGAGGTGAGCTAAGACCATTTTTAAATGAAACCTCCAAATCTTTTTTGCCCCAGAGGCACAGAGTATAAGCCAAAGGTCACTGTGATAAGGGAGACAGCCCAGGTCTGTGGAAAAAACCTCCAGAGCAAAATCATCAACTCTTAATGGAATGTGAATTGAAAGCCAAGAACTGCTAGTGGGGAAAAAAAAAAAAAAAAAAAAAAAGATGGAAAATAGAGGAAAGAAGAACAGAGAGGAGTGAGCATAAGGTGACAGTGCAGAGGGCTTGCGATGGGCCTGGGCAGACTGTCAGGCAGCAGGTCAGCTGGCATGCAGGATAAGATAGGGGTGAGAGACAGCCACCCCAAAGGAAGAAAGATGGTCTTCAGGAAGGGAAGATACGTTTAAAATTAAACACAGGGGAGGAAAAGGGTGTTTACAGTTTTCTGAGATGAGATTCAAGGTTGAAGTCATCGTTTGGCAGCCAAACCAAAGAAATTTGATTTCCCTCTGAAAGATTTATGTCTTCTAGGGTTGAGAAATATGTCTGGCTGCCAATATTTCATAAAGCAACATAAAAAGAAATACCACCTACTTTGGTATTTGGTTTGGGACTTTTCACCTTTGTTTGGCAAGTCATTTTTCATTCTGAAAGAGAGAACAATTCATGTCAGCTTCCTATGAAGATCTCAATGCTCTTTGCCTAAATTATCTTGTGGTTCATAATGTTGTACTTTGTAACTACATACAAATATTTTAAATGGTGAATTAAACTTGTTGATGTGCATTCACAGAATCTGTGAAACTCATAACCTCTCTGTTCCAAAACGCTTTGAGATAATATCACCTTCAAAGGGAATGAAAACAAATGTAATCAAAACCTTTGGGAATTTTGCATAGTAGTTGGGGGAAGCAAAACTCAGAGCCAGCTCTGCCATTTGCTATTTGTGTTACCTTGAGAAGTTACTCAACCCCACTATGCCACAGATTCCTTATCTGGCAAATGGAAATAATAAAAGAATCTGCTTTATAGGGTTGTTGAGGGGATGAAATGACTTCAGTGCTTAGAACAATGCTTGGCACTCAAAAAGGATTCTTTGTTATTATTACGTAATCTGGAATTTCTGAGATCTCCCAATTTCAAATATTCTCTATCACTGCAGTCATGTATCATGGAAAAATCCTAAAAATGCCAACTAACTACACTTTTAGATTACCTTTTTTCGTTTAGTGGCAGACTCTTAAAACAATGGGGAGAGGAAAATTTTCTTTAGTCTTCTCCAGCTCTAAACTATGTCACCCCTATTGTAATCATTGAACTACCACCAACTCTTTGTATATAGCCACCCAAAATTTTATATACTCCCCCCCCTTTATTTAATCAGGGACATTTTTCTCTGGCATAGTCATCTGCATGTTGTAGCTACAATATCCCCCACAGCCTGTCTTCCAGCTTATCTTCCCTTCTCCTTCTGTCTCTTTCTACTTTCCTTTCCCAACCCCTCTCTTTCTCTTTGTTTCTTTTCCATCCTTCCTGTCTCTCTCCTCTCCTTAATTCCAGAAGGCTTTGGGTCCCTGGTCTCCCCCAGGCACTATGTCATTTTCTTTCCAAATTCCCCAATGTTAACCTATATTCAGGTATTATCCAGACAGTTGTTAATTTCTCTTCCCCACCTGCTCCTTAAATATCCATTCATGCTCTCAATGTCCTTGCCATTCAGCCCTTCTGCCTCTAGTTCTTTCTCAAAAGTTTTCTCTATTTCCCAGGGCACATAGACAAGTAATGTAGTCAATAGATGGTACTTGAACAACAGACAAGCAATCTAGGTTCTTCTCTTGGTTCTTTTATTTGCCATCTGAGTGACCTTGGCCAAGGCACTTAAACCACCTGAGCTTCATTCTCCACATAGGTGCATTCTGTGCTGAGTACGTATGGAGATGCTACAGGCTCATATGAGGCAGAATAAGTCAAGCAATATGTTCAAGTGCCATATATTGTTATTTATTTAATGTCATTATTGTCCCAGCCCTCCTGGCAGTCTAGATATCCTATTCACTTCCAACTGATAGAAGTGGTAGTTTCTACTTTTAGCTCTATTATCATTCCTGATGGTAATGATGGCACCCCTGATCCTTTTCCCCCAACCTCAACATCTGTTTCTTCCCCCACATATTGTTCACACCAGTACATTCAAATCACTCACCTCACCACGTTATGACAAGCTGCTGCTTATTCTTATGCTTATGACCCCTCCTCATGTGCTATTTTTGCTGTTTCCCATCTGTCTGGTGATCATTTATTATACTTCAGAACCCAGCTGAGGTATCTTATGTAAAATCATCTCTGTGAGTGACCTGTATCTATTGTCATCTATGTCATTTTGGTTTGAAATTGTTTACCTTCATATTTGTCACTCTTACTAAACTTTGCACTTCTCAGAAGAGGCCTCTTATCCTGCAGTCCCAGCACAGTGTCTGGCACATTACAGTATGTATCTTGCTTTGTTGAACTGAAGTATAAGTTCAAGTTCTCTTTTCATGGTCACGTGAATATGGACTTACACTACTTGGATTCAGGCTCTGGCCAATCATGGATATTGGCTGCCTGACCATGACCAAGTCATTTAGCCTTTAAGAAAGCCAGTTTTCTTTTGTGTAAATGGGAGACAATGTCATCCCTATTTACTAAACACTCACCATCTGCTGGAACTGTGTGTTTGCTCATTTATCTTATCTCATTCAATTCTTAAAATTGCCCTGTCATTTACCTATTGTTCCCACTTTACAAATAAGAAAGCTGAGCCTGGACAACTAAAATAATCACGTAACTAGAATCCTTGCTTCCATTCATTGTTCTTCAATATAATTTGTTATAGTATCAAGGGTGATCTTTTAAAATCATCAAAAAAATAATGTTATGCTCCTTGGGAAACAAACAAACAAACAAACCCTCCTATGGCTTAATTGCATTTAGAGGGAAAAAAAAAAAGAAATCTCAATGTCCTCTCAGGTTCTCTAAGTCTCACAAATGATCTAACTCCTAATTACCTCTCAGATTTCACCATGCTCTACTTTCCCTCTCATAGCACTCAATACACTAGCTGAATTGCTTTTCCTGGAACACGTAAGCTCTTTCCCACCATGGAGCCGTTGCATGTGCTGTTTCTTCTGCCCTAGCAGAAGATCTCTGCTCCCTTCCAGAAGACCTTTACATGGCTGACTCCTTCTTCTTATTCCAGTCTTAGTTCAAATGGTACTTTCTTAGAGTAATTTTTCCTAAAACCCAATCCCATTTAGCTCCAACCCCAGTACTCTCCATTTCATTACCCGATTTGGTTTTCCACAGAGCACTCACAAAATCTAAAAATCATCATTTACTTTATTGCCTGCCTCCTACTGAAAAGTAGCTAGCATAGCAGATTCAAAATGTATTTGTTAAAAGAATGAACTTCGCAAAGTCAACTCAGCCAAGAGCAGTAGAACTGGGATTTGAACACAAGACTGTCTGACTCTGAAGTTCATGTGCTTAACCAGTGTATTCTTTCCCTGCCTCAGCCATAAGGTTATTGGGAAGAAACAGCAGGCCAATATAGGAGACGTGCTTTGTAAATTCCGAGAGTTATACGATCATGAAGTGGCAGAGTTATGGCATTCTGTTCTTCGGTGTTCTTTGTTGGATGCCACACACATTCAGACTTCATTCTCAAGAGTCATCACCAATGTTAGGGAAAAAGAGCTAGGCTATAAGAAGTCCTTCTACTGATATCCCTTTAAGAATTTCAGGCGACATCTATGGGAAATGTTTTCTTCTTTTACTTTCATTCGTGGCCAGACCCTTGCTAATCCTACCCTTGTCTTCTACACTCTTGACCTTGCCTTTCTTGATGCCATTAAGGGAAAATTTACTGAAACATCTTCCATTTATTCTTCAATAACCATATTTAACACATTCAATTTTCATAGATATTTTAAGCCTTTGTTCAATCCCTAACTATGCCATATCCCTGCAGAGGGCTTAAAGAAACAAATTCAAGTTAGAGCTAGAGTAGACAGTGGGGAGTCCTAATTCTTAAGGCCCCCCCATCATTATAAAAGGGATAGAAAACTGAAGCATATAGGTTAATTCACCTGAAATCAACAACACAGCTGTTTAATGGCAAAGCCAGAATAAAAACCTGGTCCCCAAGAGCTCCTTCCCTGAAACTTGTTTGGTTTATTTATTTATTTTAGTAGAATATCATTTTATAAATTTCCATTTTGATTATGGTTTATTGAAGAAAAATTATTTTACATACAAATTATTGTAATAATAATAATTTATAAAATACAGTAGCAACCCATATATTTTATCTTTGTATTTATAAAAACCTCCAAATTTCAAAGGCAAATAATTTGTTTTGATATCAGTGGCATGAATTAATGTCTCTTCACCATATTCCTTTGAATTCTTAAGCTACAATCATTGTCATTTTAGGATTTGCTGAGATCAAAAGTTTTTAGAATAACCTAAAATTAGATACTTCAATAATTCTGTTGTTTTCCAAGCAAAATATGGAGTATGCCCTTTAAAACCTACCGATTGCAAAATTTATATTATTATTTATTTTTAAGTTGTGAATATTTTTGGAAATAAGCCATAGCTTCCTCGTGCTTTGAAACTTTGGGCTCTGCCCTGCTAGTGACTGTCTTTAAAGGATGAAAACACTGGGAAGAAATCAGAGAGAGAGCTAAATCATGAGAGGCTCTGAACTCCAGGAAACAAACTGAGGGTTAGAGAAGGGAGGGGAGTCGGGGGATGGGGTAACCGAATGATGGGTATTAAGGAGGGCATGTGTTGTGTAGAGCACGGGGTATTATATGCAACTGATGAATCACTTAACACTACATCAAAAACTAATGATGTATGTGGGGCCTGGGTGGTTCAGTGGGTTAAGCCTCTGCCTTGGGCTCAGGTCATGAACTCAGGGTCCTGGGATTGAGCCCTGCATCTGGCTCTGTGTTCAGCAGAGAGCCTGCTTCCCCCTCTCTGTCTGCCTCTCTGCCTCCTTGTGATCTCTCTCTCTGTCAAATAAATAGATAAAATCTTTAAAAAAAGAAAACAACTTGGAGCGCCTGGGTGGCTCAGTGGTTTAAAGCCTCTGCCTTCAGCTTAGGTCGTGATCCCAGGGTCCTGGGATTCAGCCCCGCATCTGGCTCTCTGCTTGGTGAGGAGCCAGCTTCCTCCTCTCTCTCTGCCTGCCTCTCTGCCTACTTGTGATCCCTGTCTGTCAAATAAATAAATAAAATCTTTAAAAAAAAAAACAACTAATGATGTATTATATGTTGGCTAACTGAAAATAACAAAAGGATGAAAACACTGAAACAAGGATGACATAGGTAGTCAGAGCATAAAGTATTACTCTTTAGAAATACAGTTATTTCAGCAATTATATCATAGAACTTAAAAATAAAATTTGTGGGTTGCCTGGGTGGCTCAATCAGTTAATCATCTGCCTTAGGTGCAGGTCATGATCCCAGTGCCCTGAGATCAAGCATGGCTTCCTGGGATTGAACCCCAGGAAGAGCCCCAGTAGAGAGTGTGCCTCTCCCTCTCTGGGCTCTTGCACTCTTGCTCACACTGTCTCTCTTTCCCTCTCAAATAAATAAATAAAATCTTTAAAAAAGAAAAAAAAATGTGTGATGTTTTCCTTATCAGACTGTCCAAATCATTTTTCTCTCATTCAGAAAAAACAAGTTCTTGTCCATATAGCAAATATAATGGGTGGAGAAGACTGAAAAGGGGAGAGAAAAAATTTGCTGGTCTTCCAATCTCCTTTCAAAGCATTCCTTTCTGGCATAGGTATAGCATATTAGCCTGCACACACCCACCAAACTTTCCTCAAGTACTGATAAGGAAGTTTTGAAGTTCACCAAGCTCTGTCCTTATATTGAAAAAAAAAAATGTATTTTTACTTTTTTCCCCATCATTTTTAGTTATTGAAACTACTTTCTTCTCTCTATAGGAAGTAGGTTATTATGTTTGAGTCATAGATCATTGCTATTACTAATACATAATGTCATTTGGAGGATACTCACACCCTAGAAAGTTTCCAAGTTTACAATGTCTACTTGAATTCTTCCAGAGAACATTTGTCATTTCATTCAAGAGCAGGCCTATGGGTAATCATTTAATCAAAACTGCTGCAGTGATTGCTACTTGTGCAGAAAATTATAAAGCTACAGCAGGAGTAAAGCCCAGATTGCCAAGTTTAAATGGGCACTGCTTTTTTGTTAAGTGTTGGGTTAGAGTGAATACCACATCCTTAAATTTGGAGGAAATTGAAGAAAGAGATTCATTCTTTGGTCAGAACCACATTTCCTAATTTTCATTTCCTCTATTTTATTTACACAAAAATACATAATGAAAATTCATAGAAGGCACATACAGAGAACATCTAATTATGAGTCATGCATTTAAAGAAAAGTCTTATTCTAGCCTTGAGGCCTTTGATACATCCTTTTTTTTAAGCCACGATGCAAAAAAAAAAAAAAAAATGAAAAACATTGAATAGGTTTTTTTTATGCCTCATTATGATTTCATATATACCAACCATTGAGTGAAAAAAATAAATTGAGATGATAGTTTATGAGATAGTTAATCCTAATATGTGAACAAGAACTTATTAGGAAGCAGGTTAGTATGGAAATAACTGCTCTTCTGGAAGGAAGCTTTGTTTGGTGTCCTAAACTCTATAACTTATGCTTTTGTGTATGTAATTCTTTCTTTCATTGTCTCTAATGGACATAAAGTTTAATATATTGTTAACTCAGAGCATAGCTGTTTATGTATACTAGAGAAAGTAAACAAAGTTCCTTAAAGGATAATACAGTGAGGTCATACTCTCTGTAAAGAAATTTTAACAAAGACAGTTTGGACCTACTATTTATTTTCTTTCCCAATAGCATTCTTTAAAAAGTGAACTCAACTTTTAAGTTAGAAAGTGTCTTTCTCAAATGCTGATATAAAAAGCAGGTCAAGGGGACACATGGGTGGCTCAGTCAGTTAAGCATCTGCCTTCAGCAAGATGATCCCAGGATCCTGGGATCTAGACCCACATCGGGCTCCTTGCTCAGCAGGGAACCTGCTTCTCTCTCTGCCTGCTGCTCTGCCTGCTTGTGTGTGTGATTGCTCTCTATCTGACAAAATATAAAATCTTAAAAAAAATAAAAATAAAAGCAGGTCAAAATTGGTAACCTCAAAAGAGGAATTCAGCTCTCATTTATGGTTAATGAAATGATGGGTGATATATGAATGACACTGGGTCTTATAACATCAAAACATATTTTCTGTGTGGAAATAAAGCATGTAAGATTTTACTGCTATCTCACATTGGCAGAAGAAATGGGAAGCTTTAAATCTATGGCTTCTCTTGATGAGTGATGAAAGACAACATGAATGGGTAGATTTTAGAGGAGCTAACCCACTCTGGGAAGATGCAAGCATGTTGATAAAACCTCACTAGCCCACTGCACCAAGTCTAGCAATAAATAAGACTTCCCATGGAGCACATTTCACCACCACAAGAATTTGTTTCTGACAACAAATTGTCCTAACAAGTTTCTTATCCAAGTTTAAATATAGTTCTTCAGGATATCAGGCCATGTTGCTAAAATTTAGTCCCTGTGAATTTTGATATAGCATTAAGGAAACTCTCTGTATCCATCATCTGGACGGATACTTGATCTGTGTAGCTAAAAGCTGGAGATAGACTCAGACTTATCCTGGCCACAGGCAGCAGGAGAACAAAGCTGATCAGAGGGCAGAGACCTGTAGTTCAGCAAAGTTGAAGACCTATTTGCCAGGAATATGATTCACTCAAGCCAGAAATCATATTCAGGAGAACAGCTAAATCAGGGAAGAGTAGGTAGGAACTGTGGAGCTAAACAAACTAGGGGTTAAGTACTCAAAATCAGCAAAAAGAGAAAAGAAAATGGAAGTACCATTGCACAATGGTTGAAAGTCAAACAGAGCTGGATTAATAACTTTAGCCCTGCCTCTCTCTGGCTGAGAGAATTTGGATAGGTATGAGTACATTATTTGCTGAAAATATTAGCTGTCCTTTATTAGGTACCACCACCTCAGAGCCCCTCCTAGTAGGAGGAGTCCCCTCTACACCCATTGATAACCAGGACTGACCTCGTGACTTGCTTCACAATAGAATAGGAACAGAAGTGATGAAAATCATGTCTAAATAGAAGATTTAGGTTCCATTGCATACTTTTTCTTCACTGTTCTTTTCCCTCTACCATGCAAAGGGTATGTTGCAGATAGGGTCTGCCTGTTCCTTCAGCCTGGATCCCAGAATGGCTTGTATGGAGAGACACAGCCAAATTAGAGACCTACAGCTGACATTTATTGTGAATCTGTGCTGTTAGCCCCTGAAATTTGAAGTAGTTTGTTACTGAAGCATAACCTGGCAAAAACTGACTAGCATAGGAAGTCAGGGTGCTCATCTGTAAAATCAGGACATGGTTATTGTAAAGAGAAAATGGTATGATATTTGGATATTTTGTGGGGGTTTTTTGGCAGCCTCTCACAAGTAGTGGTTATTATTCCGGAGGCCCAGCCCATGAATCTGGAACAAAGAATCAGGAATCCAGAAGAGCTAGGCGGGAATTGATGAAGACCACAGGCCCAGGGTCTACGTTAGATGTTGGAACTTATTTGGAGGCATAAGTAACAAACTCTGGAGGGTGGAGTAGAGGGATATTGGAGCATAAAGTGTAACACTTGAAGATGACCAACTCCCCTCTGAGGCATACACTTTGTAAGGGCTTTCCATAAAGACCAATGCCACCTGAGAGCATAGTCAAATCGAGGCTGTCAGATGCGGACAAATATGGGATAGCAGGTACTTCCTGACATGAGATTTACATGAGGCATATCTTTACAAAATAAACTTTCTATTTGTTCCCAAATATGTTTTTTCACTCTTAGTGTTATTTGGGTATATTATGGTTATGTCTGAAGTTCCTCTCCTTATGGACTGAGTTATCATTTCTATGAAAGCTACATCATTTATATATCTAAAGTTATGTTTAAAATAGTAACATTTTTTAAATACATTAACACAGAAACATATACTTACAATTATTGATAGGGTTGGTTTTGATGGTAATGATGCAAAAGTATACATAAGTTTCTTCCCATAAATTGTTTAGAGGGAAAAACTGATCTGCTCTTTTCCCTTGATGCAAGACAACTGATACAGGACAAGTGAGCCTCAACTAGGCCTAATAATGTTTTTTGGGTAGGGCATATTTTGCCACTAGAATGGTTTTGTGGGGCCAGAGGGCAAAATCCAAGAGTCTAAATCAATCATCCATTGGAAGTGTTTCAGTTGGTTTTCAGTACTGGCCTCACATTAGAATCACCTGGGGCACTTAAAACTGATACTCAGACTACTCCCAATTAATTAAAAAAAAAAAAAAAGACGGGGCACCTGGGTGGCTCAGTGGGTTAAAGCCTCTGCCTTCAGCTCAGGTCATGATCCCGGAGTCCTGGGATCGAGCCCCACATCGGGCTATCTGCTCAGCAGGGAGCCTGCTTCCCTTCCTCTCTCTCTGCCTGCCTCTCTGCCTACTTGCGATCTCTCTCTCTGTCAAATAAGGAAAGAAAATATAAAAAAACAAACAAACAAACAAACAAAAAAAACAAAGACAAAGACAAAAACCTCTTGGTGGGGTGGGAACTAGCCATCACAAATACAAAGCAAAATTCCCCAGGTGATTCTAGTATGCACCCAAGGTTGAGAACCATTGAGTTAGAGGCGGAGAAGTCCAAAGGTAGTTGAGAAATAAGGATGAATAGAGGAAAAGAGAGAGAGACAAGACTACTGACTGGTGCTTCCCAAACTTCAACATGCATAAGAATCACCTGGGTATCTTGTTAGAATGCAGATTCTGATTCAATAGGACTGAGGTAGGGTCTGAGCATCTGCAGTTCCTAATAAGCAACCAGAAGAAGCTGCCAGCCTCCTGACCATACATGGAGTAATAAGAAATTAGAGGAGACAGGTAGGAATTGTTTTGACCAAATCCTAGGCAACTAAAGCCGAGTGACTCCTTCAGAGCTGTATGGGCAAGCTAGGGTTGGGTAAAGTCTGTTGGCAGGTGCCAATAGAAAGACTATAGGGATTTCTCATAAATAAAAGGATGGTTGCTTGAATTTATTTTAAGAATTTTGTCTGGGATGCCTGGCTTGCTAAATTGGAAGAGCATGTGACTCCTGATCTCAGGTAATGTGTTCAAGCCCCATGTTGGGTATAAAGATTACTAAAAACAATAAACTCTCAAAAAAAAAAAAAAAAAGAATTTTGTTGGTGACCTTGTAGCCAATGATACACATGGAATTAGAAATTAAACATCAATAGGAACCTTGCATATAACGTGGTTGCTTGTTAAAAATCATTCACTCTAAGAGGTAAAGTCCAGAGAGCATAGTGGTATTGATAGACAACCATAACAGGAGCCAATTCAGAAAGCAAAATTAAATGATTTTAAATGGCATTTCCAAAACACTGTTGTCACTGAGGTCATTTTAGTTGATCAGACTAAAATGAGAAAGACATGGTGATAAATTATACCGTATCACAGAATAATAAATATTATTTCCCTTTTAACTTTCTTTCAATCCTTTTTTAGTTTTAGGGAGAAAAGTATTAGCTCAGGTTGTACACCTTTAGTAATTTTCTCACAACTGCTAATTACCCATTTAAATACCCAAGCTCAAAACTACAGCACACAAAGAAATATGGTTGGTTTATTTTCGTTATAATTATATGTCTAGTTACTTTCTACTTTCAGCAAGTGATAGTTTTCTTTCAATATAAATTTTAGTAAATAAAGTTAATTTCTAAAATATTAGTACTACTACAACAGTGTACAGATAGGACAAAAATCATAAAGGTGCTACTTACATAGTTGAAATTTAGAAAATCTGGCTTGGAATAAACATGAAACTACATAGAAATCTGTGTTGTTTACAAACTTAGATCCTCACAAAATATTTGCATTGATTTATTTAGCAAAAACTGCACATAGAATAGGCTTATGAAGACCATATTTAATTAAGAAATATTTATGGAAACAAAAGAGCAAATTTTAAAATTCAAAATGTTTCCCTGGTTTTATCTATTTTTTTCTGCATATAGACAGTTTTGTGGGTTCAGTTGAATGTATCAATTGATTAATTAAAAGATTCAGCAAATATGATTCAGCTGTTTTCCAAAAGTATTTTTCCCAATTTAAAAAAGAAAATTTAAGGTTTTTATTTGTTTATTTGACAGAGACACAGTGAGAGAGAGGGAACACAAGCTGGGGGAGTGGGAGAGGAAGAAGCAGGCTTCCTGCCGAGCAAGGAGCCTGATATGGGATGTGGGGCTTGATCCCAGGACCCTGGGATCATGACCTAAGCCAAAGGCAGATGCTTAATGACTGAGCCACCCAGGCGCCCCTATTTTTTCTACTTTGAGTCCCTGCATATGTTTAAAGAAAAAGTAGGAACTTTTTTTAAGATTTTATTTATTCATTTCAGACAGAGAGATACAGAGGAGAGAGTGCATGAACAGAGGAGAGGCAGAGGGAGGGGAGAAGCCAACTCCCTGCTGAGCAGAGAGCCCGACTTGGGGCTCCATCTCTGGACCCACAGATCACAACTTGAGCTGAAGGCAGATGTTCAACCTGCTGAGCCACCCAGGTGCCCCAGAATTTATTTTTCTTTATTATACTGTTCAAAATAGTTTCTGAGGTGCCTAGGTGTCTCAGTCAGTTAAGCATCTGACTCTTGATTTTGGCTCAGGGTGTGATCTCGGGGTCATGAGATCCAGCCCTGAGTTGTGCTCCACACTGGGCATGAAGCCTACTTAAGACTCTTTCTCTCCCTGTCCGTCTCCCCCTCCCCCTTACCGCCACTCATGCTCACTCTTTCTCTCTCTGTCCAAAAAAAAAAAAAAAGTAGTTTTCATCTCAATTATTTTGTGTCTAGCCATCAGGTAACACAATCATTTTCTTGGTACGCAGTAATGATGTTGGAAATACGCCCCTACCCAGTAACCAACCTAGCAAGCTATGTTTGGTTTCAGGGAACCCACATGGTCTTCATAAAATTAATACAGATAAATAGATAACAGATTCATTAGACAGAATAGTCCCTAAGAAATGAGTTTCTGCTTACATTCCATTGGACAGTTTTTTGTCTGTTTTTACTTACAGTTCCTTATTACCATATGTACCACACCACAAAATCCACACAATTATGCAGTTCTCCAGCTTCCCAATCTTTACCTCTTGCCTTGATCTGAATGTTTGTGTCCCCCACAAAATTCATGTGTTGAAATCCTAATTTCCAATGTGATAGTATTAGGTCCTTCATGAATCAGATTAATGTTCTCATAAAAGAATCCCCCCAGTGACCTCTGTCCCTTTCACCGCGTGAGGATACAGTGAGAAATTGGCAGCACCGTGGAAGAGGGCCTTTACCAGATCATGCTTGCACTCTGAACCTGGACTTCTAGCCTCCAGAACTGTGAGAAATAAATTTCTATTGTTTATAAGCCATTTGGTTTATTGTATTTTTGTAATACCTGCCTAAATGGACAAAGCAACTTCTGAAGACTCATTCTAGATCATCAGAATTGTATCTGGAGTACTTTGAGAAATGAATCCTCTAGGGTGTCATGTCCATCCCCTCAGCTGATGATAATGAATATATGTATTGGAAAAGATGGAACTGTGACAAGATGGGAACCTAATCCCCTAAAGGTTTCTGGAATCCGAATATGTCTGAACACATTCGGCAGGCTGGTGGGTGGGCCCACCAGATCCATTTGCATGAGTTAACTCACCTGAAGATGTTCTGATAGGAGTAGAAAAGAGCTGGAGTCGGAGTGCACTAGTTTCCTCTTGTTGCTATAACTGTCACAAACTTAGTGGTTTAAAACAAGGCAAAGTTAGTATTTTACAGTTTCGGATGTCAGAAGTCTAAAATGGGTCTCACTGGGGTAAAATTAAGGTGATGGCAGGAATGCATTCTTTCTGGAGATTCTAGAAGAGAATTTATTTCCTTGCCTTTTCTAGTTTCTACAGGCTGCCCACAGCCCTAGGTTCATGGCCCTCTGCTATCTCCAAAGCCAGGAATTGTATCACTCCAGCTTCTGCTTTCATCCTCATCTCTCCTTATCTGTTCTCTTTTCTTTCTCCTTCCATGTATAACAGCTCATCAACATCATCCAGGATAATCTCCCTATGTTAAAATCAGCCAATCAGCAACCTTCATTCCATTCCCAACCTTAATATCCCTTTGCCATGTAACATAACATATTCATGGATTCTGAGAGTTAGGGCGTAGACTTTTGATTTTTCATTTTTTTAAAAAAGATTTTAGTTATTTATTTGAGAGAGAAAGGGAGGGGGAAAGAGAGAGATCAGGAGCAGGGGGCAGGGCAGAGGCAGAAACAGTCTCCCCACTGAGCAGGGAGCCCAACATGGGACTCCATTCCAGGACTCTGAGATCATGACCTGAGCCAAAAGCAGACACTTAACTGACTGAGCCACCCAGGTGCCCCTGGACATGGACATTTTGGAGGACAATTATTTTGCCTACCACACAGAGGTAGAGAAAGGATAGGAAGAGACTTAGGATTGGTCTTAAGAGTTTATTCCCTTCTAAGTGGCCGTGAGTGTCCTCTCAGTGGTCATAAGTGATAGTGGGAAGAAAAGGAAGGCAAAGCACTGTGTTTTGAGATGTATGGATGCAGTAGTAACACTATTTTCATTCCAATCATATGGGAGGCCACCAATATACCTTGTTTCTCCTGCAGGGAACGTAGTGGGAAGCATGAAGACCTCCAGAGACCAGATTGCCATCTCTGATTGATGCATCACTGGTATAGGGCCTCAGAAGCAGTGATAAGAGACTTTTCACAATTGTTGGGAAGGATTAGCCATAGACCACACCAGGACACACTAGAAAATAAAGCAAGAATACAGTCTAGATTTATTTATGAGATACTTCTGGAACCTATTTCAAGGAACTCAAAGACAAAAGACAAAAACAAAACATTGACAACAACAACAAAAAATAGGCAGTAGGAAAACTATAAATTAGTACTTATTATATTAATATCATCCCATTTTTCACAGCATCTTGGGGCATCTAGAGGGAGCCTCAAACAGATGGCTGGAGAAAAGAAACATCTTGCATTTTAGCAGAGTCATCATGTCAGTTGTGAATCAAGGGCCATGCCTGTTAATCTGCACCTCTGATTATGGTTTCATTTTAATTTAATGTCAATTGACTTGACAATTTAACTCTTACCTCCCTGTCCAGGTGCTTGATTATACAACTCTCTCTCTCTCTCTTTTTTTTTTTTTTCCCCCCCAAAACTGAGGCATTATACCCATGGTCCTGTGCTTAGGACATTTCAAGAAGTTCAGCTATCCTAGTGGGCCCTGTTGTGGCTTTACCATGTGCCCCCTGGCATTCATTTTACCAGTTTCCTGGTTGACTGCTAACAGCTCACAGTTGAGTTGCCCTCTGTGGAAAGGATCTGCTTCACCCAAGGTTATGTTTCCTCCCTGGAAACAGCCCATATTCACTGTCTGGTCACTATGGAGGTACAAAAGCCTTCCACCTGCCCCTGTGAGGAGATCTGTGAAGGGCCATCGCAGCTGCAAAACATCCCTTGGCTCTGGTTGAGGTCTCTGCTGTGACTCTATCTTGGTTCAGTATCTCCCTCTGCCCAGTCCTTATTCCCTCAGAGGGGTTGTTCCTAGGAGCAGACATTTCTTGCATGCAGATCTCCATCTCTGAGAATCTGTTTCCCAGAGGACTTAAATTAAGACACTTGATGTGAAAATTGGCCTAAGGGGACAGATTCTAAAATGAGACTTGGGAGCTGGATCACTTATTGGCCAATTGGCAGTGAGAACCCGTGGTTGGTCATACATAGGTGGAGTCCCGGGAGCGCTGGCATGGAGTAGTTGTATAAGTATTAAACCTTTCACTGGTGATGAACTGAGACAGGATATGAATATAAGGAAATGCTCTATGGGCTCAGTGTCCTCAGGCATTTGAGAGGTCCAGAGGAAATGATAATTAGAAGGACAATGAAATTGGATGGCTGTCACTAAGTACCATGCAGCTGGGAAAGACAATGAAAGATGGAGGTGATTGATCACTAATTTAAGGCAAAGTGTGAAAAGTTAGTCTCCATGGCAGTGTTTTAAAAAGGCTCTCCTGGGGGCACCTGGGTGGCTCAGTGGGTTAAGCCTCTGCCTTCACCTCAGGTCATGATCTCAGGGTCTGGGATCGAGCCCCACATTGGGCTCTCTGCTCAGCAGGGAGCCTACTTCCCCCCCACTCTGCCTGCCTCTCTGCCTAATTGTGATCTCTGTCTGTCGAATAAATAAATAATTTTTTTTAAAGGGCTCTCCTGTAGCTGGAGAATGGAAAAGGTGAAGTCTGGGCTCAGGGTTTAGTTGTAAGGATAGCAGACAGAATTCCAGGGAAGACTGAATTCCCAGGACCTGAAAGACTTCAGCACAAAGGTCAGGGACCTAGTAGAGAAGAAATAGGATTCTAAGGCTTCAGTTGGGACATCTGGGTCAACACACTACAAAACCTTGAAACCCCAACCCCTGAACCCCCTGGGCCCACAGAAGCAGCCTACTGCTCTCTGTTAAGGTCCAGCACCCCCCTCCTGAGGACTTACCTCTACTTCCTCTCCCCATCATCAGACATTGGAGTCTTGGAAAGAAACAAGACACACGAACACTAGTAGGTGGGAGATATTCCATATAAAAATACAGGGATTCATCATATGAAGTTTGGGGAGATATCAAGTTCTTAAGGGCATGCTGCAACTCTTCCTTCACTGTAGAGGATAAATTATTACATCTTCTACTACTAATGAGGAGTAACTCCCTGCTAGACCTCCTCCAGTTCTGGAAGCAGTATATTTTACATTAGCAATTACAGTTTTTACTCAGGTACTAGAAACATGAAAGCCTGCCAGTTTTGAGTAGGACTCAGAACAGGAAGACCTTTGCAGCAGGTCCATGCTATGATCCAAGCAGCCCTACTTCTTAGGCCCTAGGACCTGGTAAATCCAATGGAAATAAAAACATTTTGGGTAGAAAAGAAACTATGTGGAGTTTATGGCAAGTCTCAGTGGGAGAATCATAACATAGCTAAGATTCTGGAACAAGATCATGCCACATGCAACATGGAATTACATATATAACTCAAAAAACAGCTCTTAGGGTTCCATAGGACTCTGGTAGAAATAGAGCATCTGACTCTGAGATATCAAAAAATGTGTCTAAAACTGCTCATTATGAGCTGAATTTTGTCAGACCAATAAATTCGTAGTATTAGGCATGTCTAGTAGTAATGCTTTAAAAAACAATATTATATATCTGAGACTGGGCCACAGTAGGGCTCAAGTAGGCCACATAGCAGGTGGTCCATAACCCTATGTAATATACTGGTTTCATTGCTGCCTTTATATCAGCTGATATCTATGACCACATTAGGGGAGGGTCACTTATAAGTAGTTGCTGGGCGAGAAAAATGGTCAAGATTGTTCTCAGGTGGGTGGTTCTACCAAATGAATGGAACTGCTCTTGCACTACAGCCCCACTCAGGGGTGGCCCTGAAAGGCAGTGGTGAGAGAAGATCCTCACAATGGGCAGAATTCTGAGTAATTTACTGGGTTATCTACTTGGTGTTTCCTATTTAAATTGATTTCTATTCATTATTTCTTTCTGTTTGCTTACTTCTGATTTAACTTGCTCATCTTTTCTGTTTCTTAGGATGGAAGTGTATATATCATTGATTTGAGAACTTCCTTTTTTTTTAAGATTTTTTTAAAAATTTATTTATTTATTTGACAGACAGAGATCACAAGTAGGCAGAGTGGCAGGCAGAGAGAGAGAGGAGGAAGCAGGCTCCCCACCAGGCAGAGAGCCCGATGTGGGACTTGATCCCAGGACCCCGAGATCATGACCTGAGCCGAAGGCAGAGGCTCAACCCACTGAGCCACTCAGGCGCCCCTTTTAAGATTTTATTTATTAATTTGATAGTGAGAGAGAGAATGACAGGGGAGAAGGTCAGAGGGAGAAGCAGACTCCTCATGGAGCTGGGAGCCCGATGTGGGACTTGATCCCCGGACTCTGGGATCATGACCCGAGCCGAAGGCAGTCACTTAACCAACTGAGCCACCCAGGCACTTGAGAACTTCCTTTTAAAAAATATAAATATCTAATACTAGTTTAAATGTCCCTTTAAGCAATACTTAAACTGCATCCTATAAATTTGGATATATATGTTTATATTTTCATTCAGTTCAAAATTTTGAATTTTCTTCATGATTTCTTTTTTGACCCATGACTTAAAAGTATGTTCTGTAGTTTCCAAATATTTGGGAATTTTCCATATATCTTTCTGTAATTGATTTCTAGTTTAACTCACTGAAGAAAGATAACATACATTATATGCTCTCAATTCTCTTAAATTCAATGAGACTTACTTTATGACTCACAATATAGTCTGCTTTGATGAATGTTCCATGTAGGTTCAATTGTTAATGGGATTTTAAATAAATGTTAAGTCATTTTATAATTGTTTAAAGTCTTCTATATTGATCTTATTTCTCCTGGTTTTATCAGTTATGCAAGAGGAGTATTGAAATCTCCAATTATTATTGTGGATTTGTTTATTTTTCTTTTCCATTCTCATCTTTTATTTCATGTATTTTGAGAATTCATAGGTCCTCCTGATAAAGTTATCCTTTTGTCCTATATGTAATACCATCTTAAATCTGGCCATATTCCTTTCTGTAAAATCTATTTTGTTAATATTAATATAGCCCCCTTACTTTCTTCCTGTTAGCATTAACATGGAATATCTTTTCTGTCCCTTTACTTTGAATCTGTTCAGGTCTTTATATTTAAAGTGGGTATCTTTTAGATGGCATGTAGTTGGGTATTGATTTTAATCCAATATGATAGGTTTTTTTTCTAAGTGATGTTTTTAACGATGTAATTTAATTGTTGATGTGGATTGATATAATACTACCATATTGCTATTTGTCTTCAATTATTCTCATCTGCTCTTTGTTCCTTTTTGTCTCCTTTTCTGACTAATTTTGGATTAGTTGAAATTTTTCTTTAATGATTTTATTTTATCTCTACTCTTGACTTATTAGTTATCTCTGTGGATTTTATTATTGTTATTGTTTTTAATTTTGTTTTATTTTTACTCTGGGTTCCCCTTTTTAAGTTATCACATTTTACCCTCAAACTACAGCACATCATAATTTCAGAAATCTGTAACAATAAACTCTCATTCCCCAAGTCGTGTTATTCTAATTATACATTTTACATGTACTCGTATACTAAATCCCACAATTCATTGTTTCTACTTTTGCTTTCAACCACCATTACCTCTTAAAATGAGAAAAAATATCTCTTATATTTATCCACATATTTACCATTTTTGGCACTCTTCATTTCCTTATCTAAATTTCTTCGCAGTATCATTTTCTTCTGCCTAAAGAACTAACCATTAACATTTTTTATAGTGAAAATATAATGGCGATGAATTCTTTCAGATTTGTCTGGAACAGTATTTTGCCCTCAATTTTGAAGATATTTACACTGGGTAAAGAATTTCAGATTGACTTTTTTTTTTTTCTTCAGTGCTTATGGATATCACTCCACTGTTTTCTGACTTACATGGTTGTAATAAGAATATGCTACAATTTTTATATTCATTTCTCTGTATGTAATGTATATTTTTGAACAAGATACTTTTTTAAATGAACTTTTTAAAAATTAGTTTTAGATATACAGAATAGTTACAGATAGTACCGAGAGTTCCCATACACACCTTATACACAATTTCCCTTTATCATTAACATTACTCTGGTACTTCTATCACAACTAATGAACCAATATTGTTTCATAATTATTAACTAAACTTCATACTTACTCAGATTTGATTACTTTTTCCCTAATGTCTTATGTTCCAGAATATCCATAATACTAATTTATGTACTGTCACTATGTTTCTTTAGCTTTCTCTGTATTGTAACAATTTCATAAACTTCCCTTGTTTTTAGTTATCTTAAGTAGTACTGGTTAGGACCTTTTGTAGAATGTCCCTCAATTTGGATTTGTCTGATGAGCTTATTATTATTAGGCTGGAATTATGGGTTTTTGAGAGAAAGATAGCAGAAGTACATGCCATTGTCACCACATCATACCAAGGTTATATGCTATGAACATGAATTATCCCTAATGATGTTAATCTTCATTGTTTGGCTGAAGTACTATTTGCCTGTTTATCTAGTATAAAGCTACTCCCTCCCCTAATATTCTATTCTTTAGAAGCAAGTCACTAAGCATAGTCAATACTTAAGGCATAGATAATTAAATGCCACCCCCTTGTGGGGGCAGTAGCTATGTAAATTATTTGGAATTCTTCTTTATAAGAGATTTGTCTATTATCCAACATTTATTTATTCAATCATTTATTTATATCAGTAGCAACTCATGGATATATAATTTATACTTTTGGTTATAACCCAAAACTACATTATTTTTTGGTTCAAATAATTCCAGCTTGGAACTTTGGAAGCTTTTTTCAGCTTGGCTCCCATGTCCCTTCAGCACACATCTAGTTTTTTAAATTCTTAAGACAGCCCTCAGATGATTTTTTAAACTGTTTATTTTTAATGGGGTTTATTGAGATTCTTGGGCCTTTGGGTATATGAATTTCCTAGGGCTGCAATAACAAATTACCACAATCTGAGTGTCTTAAAACAACAGAAATTCTTTCTCTCACAGTTATGAAGGCTAGAAATCCAGAATCAAGGTATGACAGGGCCCTGATCTCTCCAAAGGAGAAGAATTCTTTCTTGACTCTTCTAGGTTCTTGTGGTGGCCACAACACTTCGTGTTCTTTGGCTTAGACATGCATCACCCCAATCTCTACCTCTATCTTCACATGGCCTTCCCACCTGTGTCAGTGTACAAATTTCCTTCTGCTTATAGAGACGTAAATCATTGGGCTACATCCTAATCCAGTATGACGTCATCTTGATTACATCTGTAAAGACTTGATTTCCAAATTAGGTCACATTCATAGGTTCTGGGTAGACATGAGTTTGGGTGTGGGGGAATCGAACACTATTCAACCCTGTACAGTGGGATTTATAGTTTCCATCAAGTTTGGAAAATGGCCATTATTCTTCTAGTATTTTTTTTAACTCCCTTTTCCTCCCAAAACTCCAATTATAGAAATGTTAGACTATTTGATATTCTCTCAGGTTACTGAATCTCTGTTCATTTTTTTGTTCTTTTGTACTATGTACTTCATTTTATTTTTTTCATCTTTCAATTAACTGATCTTTTCTTTTATACTGTCTGATTTACTTTTAATTCCAACCAGATTTTTCTCCACATATATCAAATATCTATTATTTCATGATATGTATTTTTCATCGACTTTCTTAAACACATTGAATATACTTCAAGTGGTTTTTTTCGAAAATCTTTATCTCCCAATTCCATCATCTCTGACCCTTAAGGTCCATTTCTGTTATGTGATTTTTTTTTCTTCTGGTATTCCTCCTTTGAAAAATAGATCATTCTTGGCTGGCCTCCTGATATTGTGAATTTTTTATTGCTGTTTGCTAGATTTGGTTGTTTTCTCTTAAATCATGTTGGATTTTATTCTGACTTGAAGTGAAGTTACTTGGGATCAGTTGGAGCCTTCCAACTCTTTGTTTTGAATTTTGTTAGGGCAGATCCAGAGCAGCCTTAGTTTAGAGCTAATGTAGCTTCAGCACTAAGGCAATATTCTTCTGACTCTACTTGATGCCTGAATATTACAAGACCTTTCATTATGACTGATGGAAACACAAACTCTTTACAGCACCTACTTGAACTCCTAGAACTGTTCTCAAATTAAATATCACCCAACACTTTAATATGTTTCATCCTTGACCTTTTTTTAAGCACTTATTACTATCTCATAAACTATATACTTATCTAAATTTTATTATTATTTCTTTCTGTTTTAGGGGAAAGAATTTTATTTTGTTATTCACTGCTATTTAACTAGCTTCCAGAAAAAGCTTGACTCATTATAGTCACTTGATAAAAATTTGCAATATTAGTGAATTAATCAATGAATTATCTTTTAATTAGACATACTTTTTAAATTTCCATTTCTTCCAGTCCCTAATATCTAATTTAATAAATTACTGTTGATAAATAGTGGTAATAGTGTTACTCATGAGGCTTCTATCAAGTGTGATTATCCCAAGATGAGGACTTCTGATCATCTTATAGGTTGCAAATAGTATATTGCACAAAACTATATGGTGACATTCATGTTTGTGGCCATCTTAGATTAAGATATTTATTATTCTAATTTTCCAACAGATGGCAATAAATATCTTGGAGACTAATTTTCCCATTTTTTAATAGTGGCAGGTCTGTTACCAATGAGGAAACATTCCTATCTTATAAGACCCCCAAATTTCCCTTTCCATTTTGGTGGGTTTCAGGATATTATACTTCTGTATTCTGCCATAACTATTGTTGAAGAATGTTAAAGTAGGTTGAAGACTTTCCATTTATACTTCTGCTTTTGATTCTGTAGCTCGAAGAAGCATTCAATTATGTTGATTCAGTAACTAAAGAGTTCTAGAATACCACAGGGCAGGGCCTCCAAAAGACCTTTCCTTCCATATCCCCATGGAATATACTGTTTTCTTCACAAAGCCTCCTTTCCTATAGGTCTACCTTGCACGGACAGTGCCTGAAAATTACTCCATTAGCCAAGGGCAGAGGTTCAGTTTCCCTGTTTGGGGGATGGTTTACCAAAAAGTTCAGGGACTTTGAGGCCATATAGACCTAGTCTCAAATCTTGGATCTAACCTATGCTAGCAAATTATATCTCCTAGTCCATTTATTTAATATCCCCAATGCTGTCTCTTCATCTGATAAATGAAGATAAGTGCCTCACAGAATTAAGACCTAAATGAAAAAACACAGTGAACATACAACTCTTGACAAGTGCACAATAAATGCCATTTCCTATTCGTCTTCCATTGTAAGTATCTATACGCTAAATCAGCCATCAAGAAGTTGGTAAAGTCATAGAATTATACAGTATAAAAAAAAAAAATGGGCCCATGTTTTTGGTCCAGTGCGACTTCATTAGTGCTACAGTTTCCTCCACAGCACCCACACCGACTTGCATCCGGTCGTCTCAAGTTAAACACGCCAGTGATAGAAATGCCCCCTCCCTTCTAAGGGAGGTAACTGTAAGGGCCTGCCCCTCCCAGAGGAACTAGCTTGTGGACCCCGGATGTAGGGGCGGGGCAGGCCAAGTGGAGACGTCCAATCAGTGGGGCGCACGTATATCCACTAGGGTGAATTGAAATTCAATTGGCCGCCTGTGTAGGGGCGGGGCTCAACCACCTCCATAAAGGTTGGTCTGCGAGGGTGTCCGAGGAAGAAGAAGGAGAGCCGGCGGGAGCAGAAGAAAGGGAGCTGGTGGTAGCAGAGCTGTAAGAACTGTGAAAGCTGTAGGAGCTCTTGTAAGAGCTGTAGGCGGAGTGGAGACAGCAAGCTGTGGGAGGCAGGCGGTTCCTTTGGCTCCCGCGCTGAAGCTGCCCTCGAGCGGCGCGCCAGGCCTAAGCCCGCAGCGCAGGCGCCTTCACCACACACCCCGATGGCGCCTGCCCGCCAGCTGATGCTGGAGTGAGCACTGCGGAGACGGGATGCTAGCGCTGCTGGCCACCAGCGCCCAAGATGGCCCGCCGCCCGGCAGCCGCTTCGTGTGCACGGCGCTGTCCCCGGAGGTGGCGCGTGCCGGCTGCCGGTTGCCGGCGATGCCCATGCAGGGCAGCGCGCTGAGCCCCGAGGAGGAGCTGTGAGCCATGATGCTGCAGAGACTGCCGTGCAGCAGAAGGAGACGCTGGTGTGCTGCGAGGGGCTGGTGGGCGGCAAGGCGCAAGGCACGGCAACCACAGGCAAGGACACAATGGGCGATCCCCCGCGGGACCCTGGCCATGTCGTGGAGCAGCTCAGCTGCTCGCTGCAGCCGCCAGCGGTCCCGACGCCAGCAGTCCCGAGCCGCCAGCAGTTCAGCCACCAGCGGTCCCGAGGCCAGCGGCCCTGAGCAGCCAGTGGTTCCGCTGCCGGCGGTCCCACCGCTAGCCGCCCCGAGACACCTGCGGCCTCCAGACGCTAGTGGTCCCGCCGCCAGCAGTCCCGAGCCACCAGCAGCCCTGAGCGACCAGCAGCCCTGAGCAGCCAGCCGTTCCGCCACCAGTGGTCCCACACCGCCAGCGGCCCCGATGCCTGCGGCACCGAGATGCCAGCGGCCCATGCAGTCGGTGGCCCCGACGCCTGTGGCACCGAGCCACCAGCAGTCCCACGCCACCAGCGGTCCCGTGCCGCCAGCGGCCGCGACACCTGCGACCCCAAAACGCCTGCGGCACCCACACACCAGCAGCCCCAGTATTAGCGGCCCGCCCACAGACCGCGACCCTTGGCAGTGGCGCTGCGGGGAATGGCGTAAACGCCAGTAGCCTCGCTGCGAACCCTGAGCCGCTGCCTCGCTGGAGCTGTGTCATTCAGGGGAGTGGCTTTGTCCCGGCGAGGCCTCCTCAGTAAGTGGCCCTGCGGGAGCAGCATCATCAGGGAAGTGGCTTCCTCCAGAGCAGCCTCTCCAGAGCAGCCCTGTCCAGGGAGCGGCCACGTTGGAGCAGCCTTGTCCAGGGAGCGGCCTCGCTGGAGCAGTCTTGTCCGGGGAGCAACCCTGTCCATGGAGCAACCTCCATAGCAGTGGCCTTCATGGGAGTGGCCTCTTCTTGGGAGTGGCTCTGACCGGGGAGCGGCCTCATCTGCGGAGCAACCTCGTCTGGAGCGGCCTTCTTGGGAGTGACCTTGTCGGAATTGTCATCATCGTCTTTTCATAAGAGACAGCCCTGACCAGTCAGTTTGATTTTTGATGCTTGGCGTGAAATAAAGCTGTTTGATTTTCACTTTATATCAGTCTCATTCCTTTGATCACGGAGCCTAACAGTAACAACCAGAAAATTCTGGACATAGTAAGGAAGAGTCAACCACTGGTCCTGGCTCTTACTTCCTGTGACCTCATGGAACAATATTAATCCCTCATCTAAAAGATCCTTCCACATGTATGAATGAAGCTATTAGGTGAAGCTTTTGAGTCACCTCTTTAATACACAGGCCATTTATACTCCCCTAACCTGCACATGTAACATATTTTTTTTTAAAGATTTTATTTATTTATTTGACAGAGATCACAAGTAGGCAGAGAGGCAGGCAGAGAGAGAGAGAGAGAGGAGGAAGCAGGCTCCCCGCTGAGCAGAGAGCCCTATGCGGGGCTCGATCCCAGGACCCTGGGATCATGACCCGAGCCGAAGGCAGAGGCTTTAACCCACTGAGCCACCCAGGTGCCCCATGTAACATAATATTGATCCCTATTACCGTGGTGTTGGAACTCTCCAATCTGTCTTGGGGTTCTGTCATCATTTCTATATATTCAGTGCTGTCTTATTATTTATTGCCCCTTTATCAAATCTGATCTGTATCATTTCTCATTTCTTCAATCTCTGAAATATTAATATTGACACATAAATATTTCTATCTTGGCAATATTTAGTTTCTTTTTTTTTAAGATTTTATTTATTTATTTGACAGACAGAGATCACAAGTAGACAGGCAGGCAGAGAAAGAGAGGCAGAAGCAGGCTCCCTGACGAGCAGAGAGCTCAATGCAGGGCTTGATCTCAGGACCTGGGGTCAGACCTGAGCCAAAGGCAGAGGCTTTAACCCACTGAGCCACCCAGGTGCCCCTAGGTTCTTATCTAAGAAAATAAGTAATCTCATTACCTAAGAAAATTTTAGGGACAATGTAAAAGCCAGTAACAGAGGCCCTGCTAGTGATGATACTTCTTGATATCTGTATCTTTTTTTTTTTTTTTTTTGGCATCTGTATCATAACATGGTGTTCTATGTGTTCAATTTCAATAACCTCTCCCTGGCTGGTAACTATTTCCATGGGCATATCTATGTGTTTGTATTGAAGCACAAACAGGCAAGAGGGAGGCACAGGTGTGTGCTAAGGAAAGAGAGGCACCATGATTACTTTTGATTAAAGAGGAGCTTTCATATAGGGCTGTCTCAGGATATTAACAAAACGGGAAACCAATCAATATACCTTTATCCTAAAAGCCTATAAATAGGCATTAGCATTAAAATAACTTCCTAAGTTGAGCTATGATTGTCATCAACATTTCTTCCAAGGATCCAACTAATATATTGTGGGTTAAATAATATTGACCTTTAATACTTTTTAATCCCATTGACTTTCCTCGTTCTTGCTTCTGAGTTTACATTTTTAAGTGACATTTAAGGATGCATGTACTTAGCTACATTTAATTTTAAAGAAATATCAGGGGACAATTTTATAATAAAATAGCGCCAAAAGTAAAAAATGAAAGGGAAAAGGTGTTTGGTATTTTAAAACTGAGTGACAGTATCTGGTAGAGGGCTTCAGGGGTGGTAGGAGTAGTCTGAACATTAAAGACCCCTTAAGCTGTAAACGAAGAGCACAGCCCGAGAGTGAGTCGAAGTGACCTTGTGCACTCTGATTTGCCAACCTGAGCACAGTCTTTAGGAGTTGGAGTAGATTGATGTTCATCTGCTGTCTACCCTGGATCCAAACCACAGGACTAGTATCCATGCTCAGCTAGATGTAAGACACATCAGGGCTTAACTTTGTGTTCCATTTCAGCACAGTTTCACCCCAGACCTGCAAGCATCTTGGAAACATTGCTTCATTCATCTCTACAACATTCCATTTGGGGAGTTAAGTTACAAATATTATGAAGCCTACTCTCCAGTTGAGAAAGCTAAATTACAGGAAGGTTAAGAGGCTTGCTTGAGGTCAGAAATTGGTAATAGAGATCAAGTGCCGACTGAAGGGGACCCAGCAATAGTTCCCGGGATACCTTGGCAGCGTCATTCTAAAATACTTTCAGTCATTTCTCTCTGTTATTCCCCAGGGCAGCAGATTCACAAGTGTTAATACCAAGTTTCTTTGAGGCGGTGGTATAGGCAGAATTCTTTCTCTAGGAGGCAGATACTATGTTGTTAACTTTAGACCCCTCTACATTTTCAAAGGCACAGAATTAATGACTGAATTAGTCCTAACACTGGATACACCTCACATTTAAAGTCACAGACAGCACCTTGCAATACAGACATCCACAGTTCAGAAGGGCTTCTTGAAGAAATATATTGCAATGCAAGAAAACTCTTGGGCTTTCCAAAGCTGCAGCCTAGATATAGTTTCTTTTCCTTCAAAGAGGAAACTTGAGAGGGAACGTTTAGAATACCTTCACAATCAGTCCTTTCTATGAACAAGCTTTGGCTTGAGAAACTTCAAAATGTCCTCATTCTGTGGTTATCTTCATCTCCAAGTAAATCTCTAGAGCTTCATATGCAGAGGTATGAGGCATTTTTGTGGTTTCTTATACTTTGGCTTTATTACTAACTGAAATCCAATGGGTTCAAAAGAAGTGGAGGAAATTGGAAGGAAAATTAAAATTGAGTATTTACTTTAATAGGTGAGGCCCCTACCTCTGATGGTGGCCAAACTTGTCTTACTGGGAAGTAGCAAGTTTAAGACTTTTGAATCTGTTTTCTAGGGTGAAGAGAAGATTAGAAATTATTCCTAGACTTCTGATCCAATAATTTACAATGAAGGTGGCACTATTTTCTGTTATCTTTAACTTCTGATGTGAGCTAAGTTGTAGGTATATCTTTATAGCCACAATAGTTTTTCGGATAATATATAGCAAAGCATAAACTTCTTCCCAAAGAGAAGAAATATTTTATTTCCTGAACCATTCAAGAATATATATTCCCTTTGAACATTTTGCTGCCTTGAATATTTGTAACTTTATGCATATAACAAGAAAATCAATAATAATTACTGTTTATTAAACAGCATATTGCCTAACTATACAAAGTATATGTGTATTTATGTATGCATATACACATATACACACATATAAAATCTTTTTTAATAATTCAACAACCTTTCATTGTAATTACCACCACTTTTATTTCACCTATGAGGTAAAGGAGACTAAAAAAGACTCATAGTTTCACAATTCTATGTTGCTGACAGAAATTTTTTACATGAAAGCACAAAGTTAAATTTAAAACAAACTAAAATAAGAAAGATGCAGGGTATTATCTATATATTCCTCCATACAATTAAATCTGGAGAGAGAAAAGTTCGAGGAAAGAAAATCATTATCTAATTGCACTATCAGAATAATTCTGTGTGGTGGGCTAAAGCTATTAGAACCAACTTTCTGATGAAGACTCTGAGGCTCACAAGATTGCAAACTGTTGCCTGAGAAATGTTTAATATCAACCAGGTGTTCTGTAGCATCTCATTCTGACCATAGGCCCTAAAATCAGGTTAGAGTTTTCTTAGAATGTGCCGTTTGTACTCCAAGGATAAGATGGTATAAAACTATCCAACTTGATGTATACAAGTGGTGGGTCTAGGAAGTGCACAAATATCCATGAAAATCCGAGGAATAAAATCATAGTTGATGGTTAAAAGTGTCAAACATGTAGATTGTAGCAGTTAAACTATGCAGAGGTCAGGAAACATTTTCTGCATCCTCAATCCTCAGGGCTTCAGAAATTTGGGGTTTATTTTTTAATTTTTAATTTTTTAATTTTACAGCCTTTAATTTTAATTAGATGACTCTTAAGGCAAAATTAGCTACTATATTCCTCCAAGTTCCATTACAAATTTGGCGTCAGCTTTCACTGAAACACTCCATTTCCTTTATAGGCTAGTTTGTCTCCCCTGTGTCTACTCACCTATAGATGGGATGATAGAGCTGCTGAATATCTTTCTATATAATAGGTAGGTAGGTAGGTAGGTAGATAGACAGGTAGATAGGTAAGGTAAGTAAATAGGTGATAGGTAGGTAGGTAGATAGATGGATAGACAGATCACACTTCTGGATCTGATACTGAGTTGCTTTAACATTGATTTTTCTACCCCGATAGACTCTTTAACAGCTAATGCTTTTTCTTACTCTGCTCATTGGATCTCTCACAGCAAGCCTTCCATAGCAAGAAGGTTTCAGAAATCCCTATTTACCATCATTTGTATTATCTACATTTCACCTGGCTTCTCCACTCAAATGCAGTTTTAGGCCAAGAGCCCAGCAGTGTTATTCTTTTAATTTTATTTTATGCCCACAGAGCTGAAACATTTGAAGTGCAAGCGTGGGGCTGTATACTTTTCAATTAGATGTTGGCACATGCAAACACTCACGGACACTAACTGGCACAGACCAACTACCATTCACTTAACTTAATGGTACTCTAATGGCATGGCCAATGGTAGAACAATTTCGGAGCCTTGAGAAACCTAAAAGCAGTGGAAATTATAGTCCACAGCATGACAAGAAGTCCTTTATAAAGGTTTTGCACAATTAGCTTATTTCAGAAATGAAAAACGCCCATTGGATTAATCTGCCAATCTTGTCAGGACAACGATACCAATTGCCTTTTGTAACTATTTACTTATTTCTCTGTTTCCTTAGGTATAGGGGACCAGACAAAGTATTGCTCCTTACATTTGTACTGATGTCTTTTTACTTGAGAAAGCATAGGACAGTGAGTCTTCCTTCATTCTTTCCCTGTTGAACCCTGTGAATTTTCAAACTTTAAGTCCTTTTTTTCACATTTAGTTTCTCATTAAATATTCTGGGTCTGTGTTTGGATTGCGATTTCTTTGAGGCTTATAACCACAAATCAAAATTTTATCTATTAGCATTATTATTTTCAAATTTCTAGTAGTTGTTTTTATAGTCTACAACTATGGGTGTTATTGTTCCCTATCCATTTTATAATTTCAACGAAATCAAGCAATGAAAATTTTATAGTGCATCCCTAATTGTGCACCAGACTGGAACTGTTCATACAAATTCCAAGCAATTATAAGGCTTTCTGGGAAACATTGGCAGCAAACACTGGATTAAATGTTTATAACAGCAAGCCAGATGGGAAACAGAGATAAGGAAAATCTCATGGAAACTTATTTTTTTTTCCCAAACCAAAACACTATTTTAAATTAACCTGGCCAAGAGAAAGCATTTTCACATTGTTGACCAATAAATAGCTTTTGGTCAGTTAAATTGTGGGAATAATTTTACATGGACATAACTCTTTGTGTCAACTGTGATTGATGTTACAAACAGATACTAAATAGACAGAGTTGATGACTGAGACTCCAGTGATGTTAGTTCAAATTTAAACAGTGGACACTTTAAAGTTTCAAAAAATATGCTTTGTTTTATATTGAAGGTGGAAAAAATCACATGGAAATATTTAGCTGTACTTGAAAATGTTTGACATGGAGACTGCGGTGCATATATAGTCAACTTACTCATGCTAAAAATATTTTTATTGCTTGAGAACTCAGAGTGAAGACTGCCTTTTTTTTTTCAAAGATTTTATTTATTTATTTGGCAGAGAGAGAGAGAGAGAGAGAGACAGTGAGAGAGGGAATACAGGGAAGGGAAGCAGAAGAGGTAGAAACAGGCTTTCTGCCGAGCAGGGAGCCTGATGTGGGGCTCAATCCCAGGACACTGGGATCATGACCTGAGCCGAAGGCAGATGCTTAACAACTGAGCCACCCAGGCACCCTGAAGACTGCCATTTTTGTGGATAAATCTATCTTCATGGAATTGGGCAATAAGCTACTCCCACCAATTTGAACCCATGCTTGCTTCTTCTGATTTGACTAAAATGTGAAAGTTACAAAGGTAGATTTGTAGGGAAACTAATAACACTAAAGTTTCAAGTCCCCTCACTTGTATGGGTACCTTCCCTGGAATGACTCCTAACAATATGTTCACATGCTCGTACATTTTTTGAAGTTTGTAAGGAAAGATATTTTAAATATGATTGGTTAAGACTACTCTGTCTTTCCATTCTGATTTTCCCTCCATCACACTTCCTTTTTGTTAGGTAGCATTAGAGTGGCCATGAGCATTCCTAGATTATGGCTAGGTGAGTGTTAAATTTAGGAGACATTTATTGGGTTTAGTCCTATATATTTATGTGGGATGCAGTCAATTCCATATAGTTAAGTTAGTGCTACTTAGAAGCTTAGAGATGGCTTCTGGGAATAGTTTACTACCCACTATGCCTAGCCACTTGTTATGGAAATATGAAGGTACAGGCCAGAAGCACTATTAATAGATGCTACCTCACCTGATATACTTAGTGGAGAAGAAATAAGGTTTAAAATGTGTATAGCAAGGAGCTGGTTTATAGAACATTTTTTTAGTCAACAAATATGTAAATTCATACTTAAAACAGGAGTACAATGTCTTTTTAAGAACTCCAGGTTATATTTTCTAGAAATTGGAAAAGGAAAACATAAAGAAGCTGCAAACATTTTTTCAGAAAGTTGTGAGGCTCAAAGACAACTTTTTACTGCTAGCTGGGAAGATGTTTTAGAGTATTTAAGTGAAACAGATGAGAAATTATGGACTTCTGATTTAGACATACATATGTGAAGATGTTTTCTTTTGCAAACTTTAGTTCTATTAAAGATATTGAGAAAATATTAAATATAAATTAATGCAATATGAAATATAAGGGATAAAGGTGAAAAGTATAATCAATAGAAATTATTCTTAAGAGAATTTGACAAATATTTTTATATCATACTGAAAGTAATTTGTTAAGTTTCGCGAAACATTTTAAATAGAAGACATATCAGGCCCTGGGCTTGTTGTGAATCCAATAATGAAAAAAAGAATTTTATGAATGTATTTGGGAAACCACTTAAACTTCCTGATAAATTAGTTAGCTTTTGCTGTATAACAAACTTTCCCTAAACTTAATGGCTTATACTATGTGATATGGGCCAAATGAGGCCCATGACTTCTTTTTTGTTGTTGTTGTTTTGGGTTTTGTTGTTCTTTTGTTTTGTTTTTTAAAGAAGAAGAAGAAATGCAACAGAGACTTTCAAGTGGTCCACAAATCCTAAAATATTTACTACCTGGTTCTATACAGAAAAAAGTCTGCCAAGCTCTGGCTTAAAACAATTTATTTTGCTCCCTATTCACTACATTAGTGATTTGGGCTGGACTCAGTTGGGCACTCCTGCTACTGCTCTGGGCTGACCTCATTTATTTATTTTACAGTATCCAATAGGTCCCCTAAAGCCTAGTGATCTGGCATTTCCTCCCTTCCAGGTTTGCAGTTGGCTGGCAGTCAACTGGGATGATGGGTCCATGGCCTCTCATTATTTAGCAGACAAGTCAGGGCTTGTTCTTCTGGTGGTAGTTGCACTGTTTCCAACAATAGCAAGCAGAGACAAGCCCAAATCCAAACACTGGTTTGCATCATGTTTGGTAATGTTCCAATAAAGTAAGTCACGTGGCTAAATCTAGAGTTATTGTAAGGTGGTAGGGTAAGGAGGGGATACTACCAAAGGCATAGATGAAGAAAAGGGAAAAACATTTGGGGTAACCTTGGCTCAGTAGGTAGAACATGAGACTCTTAATCTCAGGGTTGTGAGTTCAAGCTCCACCTTGGGCATGGAGCTTACTTATAAAAAAGAAAAAAGATAGCCATCTTTACAATTGTCCATGCTTGATTTGACATAAAATAATGACAATAACAAAGATAATGTACAACTAATAATATGCCATTACTATGAGGATATTGATGACAAACTCTTAAATAAGCATTTAAGAGTTTTTTTAATTTAATACTTCAATAAGTATTTAAGATTAGTAGCTACAGGGGCGCCTGGGTGGCTCAGTTGGTTAGGCAACTGCCTTCAGCTCAGGTCATGATTCTGGAGTCCCAGGATCGAGTCCCACATCGGGCTCCCTGCTCAGCAGGGAGTCTGCTTCTCCCACTGACCTCTCTCCTCTCATGCTCTCTCTCATGCTCTCTCTCTCTCAAATAATTAAATAAAATCTTTAAAAAAAAAAAAGATTAGTAGCTACATAGGAAAGTTTAAAAGCTGTGAAATATTTTTGTTCATATATGAAAAAAATCTGATAGATATTTTCTCCAATTGACAGTAATCCTCAAATTTTACATGGAATTATCAATACAAATTATGAACTTAAATAAATATTTGCTAAACTATCAATAATTAAAAAAACCTGATTAATGACACTTAGTAGAAATTCAATGATCATTATATTCTTTTTTTTTTAAAGATAACAAAATCATTGTCATATGAGTATAAAAGGTATAATCAACCAAAAAATGTAGGAGGGAAATATTATAGAAGAGCAACAGGCATTTCACATAAAAGCATATTTTTTTTCTCGATTTGTGAAGGGGGATGGTATTTTCAACTTTTTATTCTCATGAACATAAAAGCAAAAATCCTCAAGAAAATATTAGCAAACCAAATCCAACAATACGTTAAAATATTATACACAACAGTCAAGTGGGGTTTATTCCCAGGATGCAGTGGTGGTTCAATATTTGTAAAACAATCAACATGATATGTCACATCAATAAAAGAAAGGATAAAAACCATATGATCATTTCAAGAGATGCAGAAAAAGCATTTGATAAAGTACAACGTCCATTCATGATAAAAACCCTCTGCAAAGTAGGTCTAGAAGGAATACACCTCAACGTAATGAAGGCCTTAAATGAAAAATCCACAGCCAACATCATACTCAATGGTGAAAATATGAGAGCTTTTCCCCTAAGGTCAGGAACAAGACAAGGATGTCCATTCTCACCCTTATTATTATTATTATTTTTTTTAAAGATTTTATTTATTTATTTGACAGACAGAGATCACAAGCAGGCAGAGAGGCAGGCAGAGAGAGAGGTGGAGGCAGGCTCCCTGCGGAGCAGAGAGCCCGATGCGGGGCTCAATCCCAGGAGCCTGGGATCATGACCTGAGCTGAAGGCAGAGGCTTAACCCACTGAGCCACCCAGGCACCCCACTCACCCTTATTATTTAACATAGTCCTGGAAGTCCTAGCCACAAGCAACTAGACAACATAAAGAAATAAAAGTCATCCAAATTGATAAAAAGAAGTGAAACTCTATTTGCAGATGACATGGTAGTGTATGTAGAAAACCCTAAAGACTCCACCAAAAAACTATTAAAATTGATAAATGAATTCAGTAAAGTCACAGGATACAAAATCAATATACTGAAATCTGTGGCATTCCTATAGACTAATAATGAAACAGCAGAAAGTGAATACTCTGAAAAACTATAAAACACTGATGAAAAAGATTCAAGACAACAGAAAAAATGGAACGACATCCCATGCTCATGGGTTGGAAGTACAAATAGTGTTAAAATATCTATACTACATAGCAATCTGCAAATTGAAAGCAATTCCATCAAAATGCAATCATATTTTTCACAGAACTAGAATAAACAATCCTGAAATTTGTATGGAACAACAAGAGACCTCAAATAGCCAAGGAAATCTTGAAAAACTAAAACAAAACTAGAGGTTTCACAATTCTAGACTTCAAGTTATATTATAAAGTGGTAGTAATTAAAACAATAAAGACACATAGATTAATGGAACAGAACAGAAAACCTAGATATATACTCACAATTATATGGTCAATTAATCTTCCACAAAGGATAAATGAACATACAATGGGAAAATACAGTCTTCAACAAATGGTGTTGGCAAAACTGGGCAGCCACACACAAAAGAATGAAACTGGACCGATTTCTTTCACCATACAAAAATAAACTCAAATGGCTTAAAGACCTAACTGTGAAACCTGAAATCATAACCTGAAGAGAGAACAGGCAGTAATCTCTCTGACATTGTCCATAGCTATTTTTCTAGTTATGGCTCCTGATGCAAGGGAAATAAAAGCAAAAGTAAGCTATCAGGACTATGTCAAAATAAAAATTTCTGCACAGTGAAGGAAATTATCAATAAAACTAAAAGAAACCTACTAAATGGGAGAGAATATTTGCAAATGACATATCTGTAAAGGGTTCATATCCAAAATAGATGATGAACTGATACAACTCAGCACCCAAAAAACAAGTAATCTATTTTAAAATGGGCAGAAGACATGAACAGACATTTTCCCAAAGAAGACATACAGATGCTCAATATCTCTTATCATTCATGGAAATGGAAATCAAAACTACAATGAGATAGCACCTCACACCTGTCAGAATGGCTAAAATAAAAACACAGGAAACAACAAGTGTTGGTGAGGGTGTGGAGAAAAAGGAACACTTGTGCTCTGTTGGTGGGAATGCAAACTAGTGCAGCCACTGAGGAAAACAGTATGGAAGTTCTCAAAAAATTAAAAATAGAACTATCATATGATCTAGGAATTGCAGTATGGGGTATTTACCCCCAAAATGCAAAAACACTAATTCAAAGGGTGCATGCACCCCTGTGTTTCTTGCAGCATTATTTACAATAGCCAAACTATGGAAGCAGCCCAAGTGTCCATTTATAGATGAATGGATAAAGAAGTGAGATGATAGATGATAGATAGATAGATAATGGAATATTATTCAGTCATAAAAAAGAATGAAATCTTGCCATTTGCAATGACATGGATGGAGCTAGACAGTAATGTTAATCAAGTGAAATAAGCTAGTCAGAGAAAGACAAATATCATATTATATCACTCATATGTGGAATTGAAGAAACGAAACAAATGAGGAAAGGAAAAAGAAGGAGATAAACCGAAAAACAGACTCTTCACTATAGGGAACAAACTGATGGTTACTAAAGGGGAGGTGGGTAGTAGGGTGTGGATTAAAAATACACTTATTATGATGAAATAAAATAAAAATTTTGTGATTTGTTATATTTTCTTATTCTAAAATGTACTTTCACGCCTAATTTTAAATATATACTTTTTAAAAATTCTTTTCCTTCTATAGACTTTCCAAAATGTTCTAGATTTCAGGCCCCATAAAACCTGAATCCACCTAGGGAAGGACCAGTAAGTGTTCCTGCTCTGGAGAATTAGGCCTGGGTGGGAGAGCAGCTAGTAGAAAGAAACAAGAAAGGAGACAGTTTCAGCTTTTTTGGGGGGGGGGGGTTGTAATCCTGAATCTTTTTGTCAGCTTCAATTTTTATTTGAAAGCCTTTAATAATCCTTTCTGCTCATGATCAAATGCAATCTATCAACTGTAGGGTGATGAAAACCCCATAGTTTTAAGACTGCTAAGTTGCTATATTAAATACCCGCCTTCTTTGTTACTCCCATTCTTACTTGTCTGGTAACTTTCCCCCTTCTTGAGGGTGTTTGACTGACACCAGAAGGGGTTTTCATTTAGGAAATGGAGGAAAAAGCCTCTGAGAGATCAAATAATTTGCCCATGGACATACAGTTCATTGGGGGAGCTAGACTTGTAAACAATGTGTATCTGTGGCCAAGGATTATTCTTTTCCCATCCGTCTTTCTTGGCCTTCAACCTCCCAATGTGTCTCTAAATTGATGAGAAATACATCTTCTATGGAAACTGAGACTTTATTATATGCTAATTATCATCCACTACATATCTTCTGTATGCATAGTCCTATGTTAAGTGCCAGAAATCCTGGGGAAACAGAGAAAACAAAAAATAGATATACTAGGAGGTAGCACATGTGAAGTGTCTAGTAAGTGATATATAATTTGTCATATGTGAAAATTCAGGTAGATGGCCTTGAAAGGAATATATGGTATACAAGTAGCTAAAGAGGCGCTGGTGAGGTCAACTCAGAAAGGAAGGAGGAACAGTGACTGGCTTTATTTATTTAATAAATTACATGATACCTCTCATAAACATAGAATTGCAGATCCTAAAAGGTCTTTTAGAAATCATCTAGTACAAACCTTCACCATTTATATCAGAGATATTTGATTTTCTTTTCTTTTTTTTAAGCTTTTATATATTTATATATTTCAGAGAGAGAAAGAGCACACTCATGAGTGGGGGGAGGGGCAGAGGGAATAGGATAAGCAAAGTCCTCACTGAGTAGGGAGATGAATGTGGGGCTTGATCCCAGGACCCTGAGATCATGACCTGAGCTGAAGGCAGCTGCATAACGAGTGAGCCACTCAGGTGCCCTGGTACTTGATTTTCTACAACTCTACTAACCTAACCAACTTGCCCAGTATTGTCAACCGTAGAGCCAGGGCGTTTAATCATGTTTTCTCAGCATTCTCTTGGCTGAATTACCAAGACCAAACACGATATTACTTGAAGCCAATAGGTGTTCTCTAAAGCCATCTCTAGATTAATTCAGATCCTTAAAGTTACTTGTTATTTACAATAGTGTGCCCTGATATTTTTCAGATTTTTTTCCAAGGTTGAAGTCTCTGATCTTTATTCTTCATTTCTACTTTACTGTTTACTTTCATTTTCCCTTTGTATTGTGAGCATCCTAGAGAAAGTAATTGAATGCAGAAAATAGTTCTTATAGTCATGAACTGGTTTTCTTCCCATTCCAAGTTTGAGGGCATTTTATCAAGAAAGATAGGTAATAAGTCCTTTTTTATTTAGGTATAGTCTTTGATAAAAGCAAGTGAATTATGTGTATCTTATCTTTGTTGTAAGTGTCAAGCATTTGTTAAAAACTTCATATACATTTGATAATATGAGTTATAGGATCTCCAGCCAGTGACTCCACGCTTCCCTTATAGCTTCTAGTTATCACTGTCCTTATTGTTAAATGACTAGATTTTAATCCTGGCTGGAGAGAACCAAGATTGAGGTAAGCTATTTCCAAATGGTTCTTAATGCACTAGGAAAAAGTAATATTAATAGATTAAGCTTGTTTAACAATGCAATTTTTTGTCTTTTAAAAATTATCTCAAGTAATCATCCTAAAAAATCAAAGTAATAGTTATTACTACTATTTATAGTTGAAGATTAAGGTACAAAGATATCAAATCATGAGTTCAAGGTTACAGTAAGAACAGAACTAGGATTAAGCACTGATGCTAACCTGGGTCCCATGGCTCTTTCCTCTCACTATGCCATGCATCTTTCTCAACTATGTATCACCATCCTAATACCCTCTTCCACATCTACTCCAGATACAAAGACATAGTATTCTTGGTTTCCAATATTGTTCAGTATTTTTTGTTATTCAGTGAAGGGTCCCATACTTCTTTATAATCACTAGACAAGACCACCACACAAAGTCATTCTACATAAAAATATTTTGTGAGAAATCTTTAAATCAAACTAAACATTTTCCCAAGACCAGAGGGACAAAGTAGGCAAGAGTTGTTCCACAATTCCTGCAACCATTTTCTTTGATCATGAAATCCGTGTACTTAGGATCAAAGAGCAAATGCTTGTAGATTGAAGACAAAGCCCATAATTTTAATGATTAAAATATGTGTCCAAAAAGCTAAACCTAATTATTAATCTATTGTATTTATTGTCTTCTTGGTTAACATGCCCAGAGGCTAATGCCACAGTGGTGAGTCAAAGGTATCACACAACGATTTACTTTATATTTCTAGATAAAATAACAAAATTACACTTACTACAAACACTACATCACTTTAACCTTCGGTTTCTTCCCACATCTTGTCTTCCCAGAGTCATTATGTCATCTGACATGAGTGCAGGGCCTCTGAGAAGAAAGCCCACAGCAAGGGTACAGAAGCTGTGAGGAAATCTGGATAAGCAGGTAAGCAGGCTATTATTTGGCCTAATTACAAAGTCCTCTTCCTACACTTTAGAATCCAGAGGTTTCAGAAACAAAATTAAAATGGTGCCACAACCAAGTCATAGATGCAAGTCCAAATGCTTATAATTCCTCCATCACCCCTATGAGAGGTTCTGATTAAAATAAGTCACATTGACCTTAGATGACATGGCCTTAGGGGCAATTATTCCCCAAGGGACTTAATTAAATGCAATTAGACCAATGAGAGTATATTTAACAAGGCCCCTTGCGATACCTATGTTTCTAATTTATTTTTCCAGCAACTTTCACTAATGATTTGATTCATTCAACATCCATCAATGGATAATGATTGAATATTCACCCCTACAAGGTGACAGTAGGATACCTGCATCCCATGATTCAGAAATTAGAGAGAAAAGACAGACAAATGACAAATTAAACAGTGTTGCCCAGATTTATCTGGTAATTGTGTCCTAGATGTATGGAAAATGGTAGGAACTGATACAGGCCTGTATTAGGCCACTATTAATTATAACAAGAGCCTCTCATAGGAACAATGATTTCTGGCAATAATATGAGAAGCCACAAGCATTGTGCAAGTGATTCTGGACAAGGGAGGCACAGTGTCAAATATGGCCCCCAGGGTTAAAGCATGGATGTCAGGAGGCAGCAGGCAGTAGTGGTCATCAGAGATGGGAAACAGAGAGGACCCTGAGAGGAAAAAGGAGGGGTCCAAGGTCAGAGAGTCCTGAGAAAGTTCAGGAGTGCACAGTCAGGAATGAGCCAGGGTCTAGATAAATAGTCAGAAACTGAGGTGAACCTGGGCACTTTAGATCTGAGAAAGGAATGAGTTTGGAATGAGCAGACTTCCGGGGCCCCAGAAGACTCAGACATTGAAAGGAAAGGGGCAGCCTCCCCAGACCAGGAAATCTGGAATAAACTGTGGTATTATAACCCAGATCAGCAGGCTTGGCAGCAGCAAACAGAGTCTGGCAAGGGATTCCAGTCAGGTGTGGATACACAGCATTAACAAAGCACTGACACTACTAACTGGAGCCCCTGGTTTTCTTAGGGTGTCTGCAAATCTGCAGAAGCTCCAAGAAAAGAAAGAAAAGAAACAAGTGAAAATTAAATTTTAAGAAATATATAGATGTAATCGTCACAGAAAAAAAAAAAGAGCAATGTAGGATTCCTCACATAATAGTTTTGATTTATGGGGACATGGAATGTGCATGAAAGTAGAACATGAAGTTGTCAATGAGGCTAAATATATTTCTCTGGTTCTGCTGAAAATTGAGGAAACTTTTGCTCCAACCAGGAAGTTGCTGAGATGTTTCCTTGTTTGTTAGTTAGGCACTGTCTTACCCCAGAATTGCAGTAGAGATAAGGTCATGTGCAACTCCTAGTTACAGAGAGCAGTATGGAAAGGGAGTTCACCTGGATCTGATTTAGTTCTAGAAGAAGAAAATAGGTGTGTGTCGGGGGCGTGTTAATATTAGGAGAATCAGCTGGTTTCCAGGAGAAATGATGAGTTGTGCGGACGTGGAGCAAGACATTGAAGGAAAAGTCTCTACTAGCCAGCTGAAAGAAGATTAGGGCTGAAGTATAGACTTTGGAGTCATACACAGAGCTGATAAATGAAGGTGAGTAGGGGAGGCATTGTTACTTCTCAACATCATCATCTGTTATTTACATGAAATTCTTTCTGTTACCTCCATTTTTAAGGGGCTGACTCATTTTACATAAACAAGAGTATGCCTGGTGTTGTAGACTTTGACCCCAGTTGGACATGGTCTTAATTAGATGGACAGCAGTGGAAGTTTGTGAACTGCAAACATCTGAAGGTGCAGTTTAAAAGATACCTGCTGCAAAGAGGTGACAGAGCAGAGCCTAGGGGCTGGCTGGTCATCAGCAGCCATTGGGCAGATGCTTAAGAAAATAGGGTTTATACCTCCATCAGTCACTTGAGTTAAGACTGGCTCATTTCAGCATTTGAAAAATCATGGGAGATATGCTAAAAATATTCTCTCTTGAGTTTTCAGTTATTTTCTGGTTGCTATCATGGCGTCATTATCCTGGCCCTTCACATGGCATCCTGGAACTTCTGCCTCTATTCCAACCTAAACTTCAAAGCCAAAAGCAAAATAAAAAGTAAAATAAACCCAAACAAAAATATTCTGTGGGGGAAACTGCTTTTGAATAAAGGTTTTATTGGTTTATAAAACATCTGAATTTAGAATACAGTGGCCAAACACTTCAGGTACTCATTTTCTCACTGAGCCAGCTTTAGTGCCATTAACTATGGGTGAACGTTGGGATGGGTATGACACCCTATATGCAGAAACAGGTCTGGGTCCATTGGCTTGGTGATAGCAAGGACAAGTGTGTTCCATGCCAACTCTGTTGAAACGCACCCAATTTTGGAACAACAATTTAATATAAGCAGCCAAACATGGACTTAGTCCAACCCCAAATGTCCTACTAAAACTGTGTGATGGCTCATAAAGATAGCTCTGTCTCTAGGAATTTTATGGACTAAAACAGTGTGTTGAAGTGATAAATAGCATCCCCAATACTTCCATTAAGAGCTATGTCTGTATTGCTTTGGACCACCATGCAGCAGAGAAATATCCAGCAGAAGGGAATTAAGAATGAAGCCTGCACTCTCCTTTTCTTTCTTATGCTGCACATATGACTTCATTTTTTTCCCTAATCTTCAAACTGGAAAAAAGAAAATTCTAAGTATAATCAAATGAAGGAATATTAAGGCGCTCCATTGTTTTGAGAAGGCATCTTCCACTGCGTCACTAATGTCCCTTCTGTGACAATCCATGATCCCGGATGCATTTCTTTTGGAATTATGCCCACATATCTCTTAAACATCTTTAAATTTAAATGGAAATAATAAGAACTATGTGTTACATTGGGTTTCCCTTTTTGTAGTAGTTTCTAAGGAGCTCAGAGTGAAAATCAGTGCAGACTTTCTTATCCCAAGCACTTAAATACAATGATTTTCTGCCTTCTTTATTTGAATCCACCCTCTTTTTAAAAATCTCTATTGTAAATATAGTTTGGCATGTTTTTAATTTCTCAATATTTTGGAGGGGGTGTAATTTTTATGGGGGTATAAAGTTGAAGAATAGAAATAATCCATGCTTTGCATGGTCGTTATGACCTGAGATATTTTTTCCAACACAGCGTGGCTTTGTTGAGTGGATAACATTAATGCACATCATACTATCTTGCCACTGAGCTTCCTATGGGATCTTGTTTATTTTGCTCCAAGTATAAAGGGTGGATTTAAGATGGAAAGATAGAAAAAGATGAGATAAAGGGGGAGGAACAAGGGAAGAATACATAGTTTCTTGAACAAGTGAGTGAGAATAAAGGTGTTTTTGAGTAATTTTTATAAAATACTTTGAAATTCTTTTTCTCTCTGAAATTGTACATACTTTCCCACCATTAGCATGAGTTATTGAGAGGTTATTATAATGGCAGTGCTTTATATGACATCAACAGAAAGAATGAGTACATGTAAACTTTTGATCATATGGAAGACCCATTGAGATAAATGCCAGAATTTTCCTGTAGAATGTATTAAATGTATTTTGACTTTATATTTGGTCTTAGATACTGAAATATTTTACTCTTACCCAAATCCTTTTGACCTTGGCAATTTGGGAACCAATATAATGTGTTTTGTGCTATGTTAAGATATCATCAACCTTGAGATTCATAACTGCTAATGAAATTATAGGGTACTCAACAAAACGAACTTCTGGACTGGGCTTTAACTAATGGTTTAGGATGGGAATTTCTCAGAGAAATTGTGAATGAATTCATTCAATGAGAGAAAGAAATACCAAAATATGCTATTTCTTCTGGATGCCTGAAGACCAAAATCTTATTTATATTCTCAACAGGGTTAGAAAAACTCATATTCTTTGGCTGAAATTAGAAGTGGAAATTGTAGATGTATTAGGATTATTTAAGGAGCTCTCTTGCATAAAATGAACAAGATGATAGTCAAGAAACTAATTTTTCATTTTGAAATATGTGTACACTAGGGATGCCTGGGTGGCTCAGTTGATTAAGTTTCTGCCTTTGGCTCAGGTCATGATGCCAGGGTCCTGGGATCAAGTCCTGCATCAGGTTTCTTTTTTGATGGGGAGCCTGCTTTACCCTCTGCCTGCTGCTCTCTCTGCTTGTGCTCTCTCTCTCTTTTGGACAAATAAATAGATAAATAAATAAATAAATAAAATCTTTTAAAAAACACATGTATATATACATATATATATATATATATATATATATATATGCATGCTAAGGAATAAAAAGGTACCCACATCCTTAATAGCAACTTCTATTTTTTATTAGACTGATAGGAAAATTCAGTGGGAAACGATGATAGGATATCGGTGCTTATGCCCATACTTGCATTCCTTCTTCAAGGAGAATTTCTTCATCTTTTCACTGCTAGAACACGGTAGACCCCCTGAGGCCTAACACACAGTAAGTCTACATTGGGCTACAGGATCCCTTCATTCTGACTAAATTAACCTTTTGAATTCGTCAAATAAACAGGCTCTGTTTCTGTTACTTGGCCATTTTATTGAGTAAACTGATTGACTTGAGCATTCATTTCAGGTCACTTAAAAATGTATACCTGCAGTATACATGATCTCTGTAGATTCAACAGGTCTTATTGAAATCTAATGCTTGAAAACAAAAATGACCATCTCTAAGTAGCATAGGAAACTGATACAAAGCCAATTCATTTTTTAAATTTCTTTTTAATTCACTTACTCAGCAGAAACTTTTTGAATAGTAATGGGAACAACTATGAACCAGTAAGACCTATTATTTCTTTTGTCCCTGGAGCTTATGGCTAGAGATGGTGTTCTCAGTGCAAAGCTAGGAGTTAGTGCGGCGTTACATGGGAGGACATGGGCAGGACATCTAACCCTGCTGGAGGTGGGGTGGGAGCAGAGAACAGACTAGACTTCCCAGAGGAAATGACCAAAGAAGCTGGAAGGAGTGATGGGGAGACTAATGCAATAAGAAGCAAGAAATACATGACCTATTTTTCACTATATCAAAAGAAAAGAAGAAAAAGATGAATGTGGAAAACTTGTGATTTCAATGGCAAGAATCTGCCAGGATTCCCTTTGGGATTTTCTTTGTGGAACAAGACGGGGTACAATCATATTCTAGGTGTAGAAGAAAGAATGAGGAAGAAAAATCAGGATGGGATAATACAGGCAGGGAGAATTGTGCAAGTGAGGTAGAAGGTTTGAGAAGAGTAAGGAATATAATAGGATTGCCAACAGCATTGAGAGGGCAGTTAAGATGAGTTCATGACTTTTTAGAGACATCATTTCCCATAGTTCTGTGATATCAACCAGCAGGACTCCACTGATCAGGTATAGATGTAGAGGAAATGGTGAGATGGATGACTGAGGGTAATGGTTTTGTTAGGCTGGAGTGTTAGAATAATCACAGGCAAAGAGTGAGTTTGAAAACATAAACCATCTAGTCTCACTTGAATAGGAAAAGCAGTAACTCTGGAGGAAGCTGACAGAGAGGTTCAAGGTATTAGGAGTCTCAGTTGGGTCAAAAAACCAATCTCAACAGTGACTCATTAAGAGGGTTCAGTGATAAGGTGGGGGCCAACCCTTGGGGGAGCAGTTCCAGATGATGACACAGTGTAGTGTGTCTCTAAGGAACAGGTGGTTGAAGTGATGTAAAGGTAAAGTTCTCTGGAGGATAAGCCCTGGGTGGCAAGAGAGCATCCATGCTGGTGTGGGAGCTGCATAGGAGGATGTTAGGATATGAGGAATGATGGAAGACTCTGAACCATGTGTTAGGCTCACTAACGAACTGAAAGCAGGATAGTGGGCATTTCATAGAAGCAGAGTTTTTAAAAGGTCCTGGGGTAGTTATAGCATGGGGAACTGGATAAACACCAACCACATCTGCCCCAAGCTGGGAAAGTGAGAAGCTTCTCCTAGAGAAGGTGTCAATAACTCACTATTTTCAGGAGAGAGCTTCTGGGAAGAAAGGTGAAGAGCTAAGGATTTAGACACAAAGAGGTTCCATGACTTGCCCAAAGTCACCAAATAAGAAACTCAGGTTTTATCAATACCCCTTGGTACTTAAGGTTCTAATACTTGCCATAGACTTCTACTGCAAGTACTTGCAACTCTCTGCCAAGGAATTCTGTGACTGCAGGGCAAACAGAATGGGCAGGAGAGGGCTTATGCTCCAGGACCAACACTTAACAAATAAGGGAAAAAGACAGTGAATACATGTCCACGTTCCTTTGCCCCCAGATAGTACAACTCTAAGATATGTTCTCAATAGTTTCCCAGAGTCCCCAGAGGTGAGCTATAGTTGTCCACCCCTGCTCATTAACGCATTCTGCATTGGTCTTTCCTTGTTTGTTTTGTGTTCCCCCCTCCTTAGCTTCCTGGGATCGTGTTACCTCCTCAAATGCAGGAAGCCCATCTATGTTTGAATTTCATATAAAAAACATTTTTTAGTGTAATTATATCCCAAATATTGCATGGGACACAACTTATACTAAAAATTTTTTTTGTTATTTATTTGAACTTCAAATTTAGCTGAGTTACTGCATGTTTATTTGCCAAATCTAGCAACCCTATTTGGGATTGCCTTTCAAATAATCTGTGTGTATTCCTATCCTTGCCTCAAGATCTGCTTCTGATGGAGCCCAAAGTAAGATAGTCAGCACTATTCCAGAGGGATAAACTGTGAAGGAGAAAACAAACTTGAGAAGCAACATTCAAATAAGATTGAAATTATAGATGACTGTCTTTCTATTGCCAGCTCTGAAGTTACTTGGAAAAGGCTACAAACCAGCCACAGCACATTTAGCTTGATTTGTAAAAGCCATCACCTCATCAGAAAAGCACCTGTTATCCAGTCACCTTTATTAAACTCAATGCCAAGTATCATTAGTACAGCAATGCTATGATGATATGTATTCATTCCATCAGCAAATGTCCTAAATGTCTATCACTGGAGAACAACCTCTATTTCGATAAAATAATATAACTGAATAGGAAAAGGGGAGGCCATGAATCCCTGGTGATCTCCTTGACCCACCACTTCTTAGCAATAAATTGGGCTTGATTACATCAACACTGGGAATCCCAGATGCATTATTATTAATGAACTTGCAAACTGAGGCTTGCTTGTTAATAATTTAATTAAAACCCCAAGTGTTTACTTGTCGCTGTTCCTCCCAAGAGATCCCTTTGCAAATTCTGCATAGGAGCTGTCTTGCTCATCTACCCCAACAATATCGCCAATGTTTTCCAAGCTGATACTCAGTACACCCTAATTCCTCATTTCCATGAAAACCTCCAAGCCTTGATGGTGTGTGGTTTCATTTCTCATCAGTGTAAAACTAGGCCTTTCAGAATATCTGCATTTCCTTCAACATGTCTGGAGATTCCTGTGTCTTGAATTTCAATAGCAGAAGTTCAGTTGTTCATCACTTTTGTTCATGTGCAGTGAATACAGATTGTTGGTGCTATTGCAAAGTTGGGTTCGATTCAGGTATAAAACTTGTTCATCTATTAAACAAAATTGTTGGTTTAATGAATGTGTGGTAACTTCTCTAAATATTTAAATGATGTCCCACTGGTGCAATCCATTTTGGGCATCCACATTATTTTTATCTCTATTTTTAAAATTTAATCTATTTAAACTAAAATGAAACAAAAAACCCAGTTCACCCATTTCTCTCATCCTCTCGCCCCTGCCTCTGGCAAGCTCCAATCTTCTTTTCTCTGGATCTATGACCTTGTTTTCTTTGTTATAAATTCCACACATAAAAGAGATCATACAGTATTTGTCTTTCTCTGTCTGACTTACTTCCCATAACAAAATGTTCTTTTGGTCCATATTGTCACAGTGGCAAGATTTAGTTCTATTTTTAATTTTTTGAGAAAACTCCATACTGTTTCTCATAGTGGCTGCAGCAATTTACATTCCCACCAACAGTGCACAAAGGTTCTCTTTTCTCCACATCCTCGCCAACACTTGTTATTTCTTGTCTTTTTGATACTAGCCATTCTGCCAAATGTAAGGTGTTATCTCCTTGTGGTTTTGATTTGCATTTCCCTGATGATTAATGATATTGAGCATCTTTTCATGTACCTTTTGGCCATCTGTATGTCTTCTTTGGAAAAATGTCTATTCGGATTGCCATTATTTTCATGTATATTACCAATCTGTGGCAGTATCAGCAAACCTCAGGGCTGCTAACAGCACTTGAGTCACTGGGGAATGCTAGTGAAGTTCACTTTAAAGAAAATAATTCTCACTTTTATATGCATTCGCAGACTTCCTTTTGATTTCCACGGTGAGCCTATTGACTTCAATCAGTCCTTTCAGGATCACTTAGAAGGCCAGAGACTCATCGTGTCCTGATTCATTGACTTTGCTCCGTGCTCGGCACTTGTTTGAAATCTGTGGGGTTCTGTCTAAAAGAAGCTCAATAGGCAGCAGAGAGAGGCAAGTGTCTAGTCTCAAACCTCCCTTGTAAAATGATTACAAAACCAAGTGGAGACTGGGGAATTGGGTATCATCTTGACAATGAGTCATCTTCGGAAAATGAGTACTCAGATCCAGCATGGCAGGAGAATGACTACAAAAGAAGGGACTTTATAAAGGGGCTTACATCTTTCTCCCCTGCCTGTGCAAACTTCACCATTTTGAAATCTTAAGAAGTTGGTTCTACACCAGAGTTTGAAGGCAAATGATCTCCTGATTTATAAATCATGAAATTGTTTGAATAAAAATTGAAATCAAGATGAATGAAGATAACTATCTTCATTTACTTTCATCATACATTCCTAATTGTAGTTCAGGATTTTCCCTGTAGAATGAATGGCAGAAACCCTGCCCAGAGGAGCTGTAAGGGTTCCAAAACAATGCACAAAATCACAATGAGCCTTCTCCTATCTGCTTCTTTCTGAGGTCAGCATTGTTCTAATAATAATATCAGATGGTTTTTCTATTAACGGCAACTTAGGGCAATATGTACTTCGTAAGACCAGTCTGAAGAACCATAGTCCTGATGTCCTCTTTCCTTGCTCCATGTGGTTAATCCTACACTATATTTGGACATTTGAACATGACACAGTAACATAGATCGATTGCGGGGGAGGGTGCTCAATGACCAGGCATCCCAGGCTTTGAACTTCACCCATGATCAAGGGCTCTCCACCCATTCATACTCTAATTCAACTTCGTAATTAATTTTATTTAACTATTAAACACATTCTGAGTGATTTTTAGATCATTTAGTGTCTGGACTGTGCTCATATGACATAAGATGAAGTGACTGAAACATGCAAAAATTCACACAAAGTGGGAATTTTTCTGTGGGATTAAGCCAGTTAGCTATTTCATGGAATTCAACAGTTCATTTTTTTTTAAAAATTATTTATTTATTTATTTATTTTTTCAATACTTCATTTTTTTTTTTTTTAAAGATTTCATTTATTTATTTGACAGAGAGAGATCACAAGTAGACGGAGAGGCAGGCAGAGAGAGAGAGAGGGAAGCAGGCACCCTGCTGAGCAGAGAGCCCGATGCGGGACTCGATCCCAGGACCCTGAGATCCTGACCTGAGCCGAAGGCAGCAGCTTAATCCACTGAGCCACCCAGGTGCCCCGTCAATACTTCATTTTTAAGAATGACTTTTCTTTATCGCTTGAACTTAGCTGGGCATACCAACATTTGCCAAGAGGATAGTTTTTTCATGTTAATGTCTTCAGACCACACATTTGTAAACTTCATGCTGTTCTCACCTTCATAGGAATTTGGAAAGACCTTAGTTGAAAAATTAAAATTCATAGGCATCTCCCCAAAACTTTTTTTCCTTCCTTTCTTTCTTTTTCTTTCTTTTCTTTTCTTTACTTTTTTTTTCACTGTTTGTAGAGCACACCTCAGAGTCTACTGGGAGCCTGTTTTTACTACACAGTTTTTCCAAAGACCCAGGGCAAGGGCCACATCATTTTAATCTGGAAAATGACTCTTTTGAGCAAGTACCAGATAAAGTTAGTGATTTACGAAAGCTTTTATCAGCCTCCTGATGGCTTTTACAGAGTGGAACACTACATGACCCATGTGATTTGTTTTCATTTACAAAGGTGCAGAGGCTTTGAATTTAAAAATGGAACGTTTTCTTCTCGTGCCAAGTGTAAACAATTTAACATCCATTTCCCATCCAGCTATTTTACCAGTTCAAAAGAGTTTATATGAATCTTATCTGTATTATATTTCCTGCTGATTGGCAGCACCTCCTCCTTCAGCTGGGAAGCCAAAAATGTGCTGGCTCAGATTTGAACAGGAAAGGAATAACAAAGAAAACTGGGAAATAAACGTAATGAGTGGTTACAGGGTGCTGAAAACTATACTTATCGTTTCTTATTCTCGCAGAGTTGGTCCTGCCATATTGATTTATGCCTGGGAAGTCTTTTATGGAAACACACAACAAAAGCTTCAGATTATTTTGTCAACAAGAAAACACAGTTTACTTTATCTTCAAAGTCCGCATCTATTCCTGATTTGAACAGTTCCATATTCTGTGCTTGCTGAGATCTCTGTGAGCCCTGGAGGAGATATGCATTGGATACAGTAATTCACCTTAAGAGTTAAAGGCCCCCAGAATGTCACAGAGCTGGTTTTCTAGGCTGGACGAAGAATTCTGGGGGAACCACGAGCAGTCTGGAGAACAAAAAGTATTGTGGCTCTTCCAGGCCGACTTAGAGTCAGTTTACTGAGCCCCAGAGACCCTTTTTTTTTTTTTCCTTCCAGAATGCAAAAGACATTTATTTGGCATATTGTTTGAGGGTCTTAAGTTTCTTTCTCACATTCAAGGCCTGGACAGTTGGAAAGGGGAAGAGGGAAAGAACAAAAACAGCCGTCTAGACATTTTCTAGTGGAGTATCATGTTTATAAACCCTTTCCTTGCCTTGTCCTAACAATACATTATGAACTGAGATAAAATACTAGATCATAAACTTGGACCCCACTGTAAGGATGACAGGCAAGCATTATAGTTTTCTTTCCAAAATTAAACTTTAATTTGTTTTAAAATTATGTGACCAACAATTTCTGTTAAAGGCCCTTCCTCTAACCACCTTCCCAGAAATTTTCTCACTTGCCATTGGCTTTGCTACCCCACATTCCCTTACACTGTCCGCCCTACACTCTGCCTGCAATTTTCACTCCACTCTCAAGCTTCAGTTTAATTGGACTTAATAAGTATATGGGGAGGGTATGTTATTTTTCAATAAATACCCTGCTTTTCCTATCAATAAACATCATGACTATCCCCACTATCTAACAAATGGGTGCTCATATTAAAGATAAGACATAATGTAAGGTAACCTTAGGACTAATTAATGAAGTATAGTTGTAGATGTGCTTTCTGAGGCTCTCTAGGCAAAATGCATTTGGTAGACAGAGCATTGTAGGCATCCCAGGTTCTAGTCCTTGACTAAGACTTGTAACCTCTTTGAGCCTCTACTTTAATCACCAATTAAATGAGGGTATGGAGCTGAGAACTTGGAAAGTCTGTGATTCCTGAAAGGTTTTTTTAAGCTTTTAAGTTTTGTGTTTCTAGGAAGCTGACCATGACCTCAAAAATTAGTTCCTGGGTATTAGATGTCCTTACTATGAGGAGTGCAAAGTGTTTTACTAGAATACACATGTACTTATCTTCATATTAATATTTTACATCATTGAGTGCTATTGGCTCACCAAGAGTTCACCCATCGGATAACTTCTCATTCATTAGCCAACACACCGGTACAGTGGGTAACAGTATAAACGGCCACCTGCAGTATAGTGACATTCCAAAGAGCAAATAGAATGGGGGCATATGATGGACAAATAACTGGTAAACTGAAGTTCACCAACCAGAAATTGTAACTGACATTTAACAGCAGTTTCCTAGCCTCCTCTTCTTTCCTCTATACCATGATACCTGCCTTCTTTTTCTTCCTCTGTACAAAAAAATACACTGATTTCCTGTCCCTGTATTTACATATGGTTTCCATTTGAAAGGTCATCGGTTATTTGGACAATGATAACAAGATATTTCATTAAAAAGTAATCTTCAAATATTGAGCAACTCCAGAGATGGAATACACTCATTAAGTTCATTTGATGATATGCAGTGTATGTACACAGTTACAGCTGGAGGAGGAGGCGCACCATTTCCCCAGCCTCAAAAACCCAGCCTCAGATATAAGATTATGTTTCAAGAAAGTACAAGTTCATTTAAGAGATATATGCAAAATAAGAGGCCTGGGTGGCTCAGTTGGTTAAGCATCTGCCCTTGGGTCGGGTCATGATCAGCCTTGCATCCAGCTCCTTGCTCAGCAGGAGTCTGCTTCTCCCTTTACTTCTCCCCCTTTCCCAACTTGTGCTCTCTTTCTCTCTCTTTCTAATAAATAAAATCTTAAAAAAAAAAAGATATACACTAAGTGTACATTTTGCTTCTTACCAAGACACTAGTCCTTTGAGCAGTAAATTCAAATTATATGCCCAAAGAATATCTGTTAAAACAATGAATGGGTAAGTGAATAAGTTGCCTCTATATTAATATACAGTTGACCCTTGAACACAGGTTTGAAGTGCACAGGTCCACTTACATGTGGACTTTTAACATAGTACAGAACTGCCAATGTATTTTCTCTTCCCTGTGATTTTCTTAATAACATTTTCTTTTCTGCAGCTTATTTTATTGTCAGAATACAGCATATAGTACTTGTAAAATACAAATATGTGTTAATCAACTGTTTATGTTATCAGTAAAGCTTCCAGTCAACAGTGGGCTATTAAAGTTCCAGTGCAGTCCAAAATTATACATGGATTTTTGGCTGTGAAAAAATCATGAATGCCCCTAATTTCCACATTGTTCAAGGGTCAACTGTATATTGCACTGGTCACTGACTAGCGTATGATGTTTATTATGTAGTCTACTTCACCAAAGTTGGAAAGTTGGAGAAATAATATTAGTATGTCTCATATTATTTTTTTTCTTTATCTGTTTGTTTTCTTCTCCAAGGACAGAGCATTAAGCTTATCAGGTATATAATTTTTTTAGGTGTCTTTGAGATTTAAAACTATACAGAGCTTTCCTAAAGTGCCATTCTGTTAGATAGATAATCTGATACCTCATGCACATCCAATGGAGACAACTATTAGGTTCATTTATACCAGTTACTGGCTGGACTGGTGCCATAGAGCTAATTACTTGGTTTTCCTTGATATAAATGATGGAATGGGGTCCACATGATCTCCCGGTTCCCTCATGGCATAAATATCCTGTGGTTCTATGAAAGCAGCAACTGCGCAGACGGAATGGTCTTTGTTCACTGTAATATGTAATGGGGGAAAAAAGATAGCATTTATCCATGTTTATCTTTGCATAGTGGGATAATTGGTAATTTTTAACTTACTATTTAAATTTTTGGGTAAGAACTTTTTTACAATGAACATTCATGATTTTAAAATCAAATGAGACAAACTTTATTTTGTTTTATTTTAAGAAAAAAAAATACCTGGGGCTTTGGGTGGCTCAGTCAGTAAGCGTCTTTGGCTCAGGTCATGATCCTAGAGTCCTGGGATCAAGCCCTGCATCAGGCTCCCTGCTCACCGGGAAGCCTGTGAGAATTCTTCCTCTTCCACTCCCCCTGCTTGTGTTCCCTCTCTTGCTGCGTCTCTGTCAAAAAACCAAAAACCAAAACCAAAACAAACAAAACAAAGCAAAAAACTAAAGGAAGAAAAATAAAAGGCAATAATAATATTAGTTTCTGTATTCAGGTCTAGAGCCTTGCTTTTCAGACTTTTCTGGACCCCATACTGGAGGTTCCGATTCAGTAACTCAGAATGAGGCCTGCACATTTGCGTTTTAGCAGCTCCAAGATCACACTTTGAGGAACCTGTGTCTAATAGTGAAGCATCATATGGATATAGTGCTTTGAGTCAATCATAGTGATAATTATTCCTTATCTGTGACTACCACACTTATAAGGAAAAACTTCTGCATCAAAAAGTATTTAACTGGGAGTGCCTGGGTGGCATAGCCAGTTAAGCATCTGACTCTCGGTTTCAGCTCAGGTCATGATCTCAGGGTTGTGAGATCGAGCCCCAAGTCAGGCTCCATGCTCAGCTCAGAGTCTGCTTGGGATTCTCTCTCCCTGTCGCTCTGCTTTCCCCACCCCTGTGCGCTCTCTCTCTCTCTCTCTCTCTCAAATAAACAAATAAGTCTTAAAAAACAAAAGAAAAAAAAGCAACATAAGGATCATTTAGGGCTAAAGAATTACCAAAGACTCAGCTCCACCGAAAAATGGTGTTTCCACCCCAGATGGCACTTAAATAACCCAAAACGGGCAACTCACTATTCCAGTTTATTCCGTTTGGGTCCTGAAGACCCAGGATCCTCCAAAACTGCACACCAAGAAAACACAGACTGATATTCACACTCAGCGGTCAGTGGTTTGGAACAGATCTTTTTCTGGAACTTTGGTACTAGAACACATTCTCCATAACGGAATCATGGGTCATCCCTCAGCAATGGATTAGCTGGTCAGTGAACGGAACTGACTGTTTCATCATCAGGGTTCGCTTGAAATGCCAAGAAGTAAAAACTCAGAGGGAAAGAGTGAGAAAGGAAATGGCTTCCAAGGGCCCTCAAGATTAACTTATTAAGGGCTAAAGTTTGTGTGATGAATACTGACTTCCTTATGATTTTGTTGATTTGACCACATTACTGAGGTCTAAATGACAGAAGAAAGGAGGAATGGATCTTCCAGACACAGAATGCTTTCAATTTATAAGTCCTCATTTCGGAAGCAGCAAAAATACTAATATTTATTGTTTTTTCAGTACTTATGATCAGAATGTTTGTTTCTCCCTAAAGATCCTATGTTGATGCCCTGACTAATCTCCATGGTGATGGCATTTGGAGATGGAAACTCTGGGAGGTAAATAAGGTTAGGTGAGGCCATGAGGATGGAGTACTCATGATGAGATTAGTGGCCTTGTAAGAGGACACAGCAAGATCAGTCTCTCCATGCTCAGGCACCGAAGAAAGGCCGTGTAAGGACAGAGGGAGAAGGTGGCCATATGCAAGTCAGGAACCAAATCAGAAGATCCCTTGAGCTTGGATTTCCCAGGCTCCAGAATGTTGAGAAATAAATTTCTGCTGTTTAAGCCACCCAACCTGTGGTATTGTGTTACAGCAGCCTGAATACGGGCACTGTTAAGACAGTGCTTAAGTGTATTAGCCGATTCAGTCATCCCCACAGGGCCACTTTAAAGAAGAAACCCCAAATCACCAAAATCTTTTACTGTGTTCAGGGTCAGTGTCACTTTGGCAACAGTGCTCTTTTACGTTTCGCCGCAGGCTGACAGCTAAAGGATCTTGGTACACATCTTACTTGTGTGTGTGCAAGAACCTGTCGTGCTCATGTGGGAAGTGTAAGGGTGTGTTTTGAGCTCCTGAGCCTGCAGTGGGGCGGATACTGGATTCACTTTATTGAGCACCTAATTCCCTCCCATTTTCCTCTAAGGAGTTCTCTGTCTCCAAATTATTCCCCGAGGGGAAAAAGGAAGGATGCAGGAAGAAGGAGAAAGGAAGAGAAAAGAAAACCAAGAGTGAAAAGAGAAGACACCTGGGTGGCTCAGTTGACCATCCAACTCTTGATTTCACCGCAGGGTCATGAGATGGAGCCCCCCATCCACCCACCCAGGCTCTGCGCTTCTCAGGAAGTCTGCTTAAGATTATCTCTCTCCCTCTCCCCATCGCTCATGTGTTCTCTTTCCCTCTCAAAAAAAAAAGAGAGAGAGAGAGAGAGAGAGAGAGAAAGGGAGAGTGATAAGAGGGCTTTCCCTCTCAAAAAAAAAAAAAAAAAGGTGGGAGAGAAGTAGGAGAGCAAATGGAGTGACTTTGAGGATCGCTCCTTTCTCCTGCCCCACCCTCTGCTCTGTCCCCAGATTCCCAGACTGCTGCCACACCCGCCCCACACCTCTTGGATCCATTCCTTCACCCTGTGCCTGCTGAAGGTATCACCTCCCTCTCCAAGTTCTGCCCCAGCACTCCGGCTAGAAGCTAAAATATAAGATTTGTTGCACCAAGAGACTATTAAAGAAAACACAAAAACCTACAAGGGATTTCCGACACTTTCCAATTCTTCAAAACCACAGCTCTTTACAGCCCTTCATGGGGTGGCCTGCCAGCATGTCTTCCCTCCCAGCTCTGGAGACCTTCTTAAATGTATGCAGCACGGACACCAGGAGCCCTCGTCAGACTGAATTCTGAACTGCCCATTACACATCACCCCATTATGCATTCCATTCCTTGGGGTTTTATTGGGGGGATGTACATCACTGAGGAAAGAGAGGCCTTTAGGGTACAGTATATTTCAAAACACAATTAAACTCTTCATGTGGAAATGTAAAAGGCATTTGTATTCTATTAAAGCCTTTGGCCTTACCAACTGCAGAGTGCTCTGTAACAAGGTCATTAGTAACCAGCCTTACACAATGGGCAACAGGCATCAGCTGCACAAAAACAAACAGGGGCCCCAAACACCACAATACCTTCCCGTACCTGTTCTTGTTTGCTTGCTGAGCCCTCAAACACTGGGAGTTGCTGAAATACATAAAAGCGTAACAGCTTGAGTCAATATTTACCAGCCTAAGCGAGTGATTTTATTTAGTGAGATGACTGAACCCCTTTGAATAAACACATCTTGCAGAGAACAACCCCAGGCAGGCACTGGGGGAAGGGCTAAGGCAGAACTGGTTCTGTCCTCAGGCTGGGGCTCAGAGACTGTAGAGGGGCCTTCTCTGGCCACTCACCTGCACTTCTCTGCCACCTAGGGCGAGAGATCCAGTCCAGGCACAAGCTGGGAGAACTCTCCCCTCCAGCCTGCACTGGCTTCTGGATTCATGGTTCTCCTCACGTCACTGGAAAGTTTCATAAACACTCGTTCCTGGGCCCACAGGTGCTGATTCGGTTAAGTGCGGGGTAGGGCCTGAGGATCTGCGTTTCTAACAAGTTGTTGGTTCTGGGACCACACTGAGAACTCCTGGTCCAAGCCCAGCTCTGTGCGATAGAAATGTAATGCAAGCCACAGGTGTAGTGAAATTTTTCGGTGGGCATGTTAAAAAAAAAAAAAAAAAAAAGCAAACAGAAACAGTTGAAATTAAGTTTAATAATATATCACAAATATAATTAATTCAAAACATAATCAATGTAAAAGTGACTGAAATATTTATGCTATTTTTTTTTTGGTACTAAGTCTTCAAATTCCAGTATGTATTTTATACTTGCATCGCATCTCTGTTTGGACTGGCCATATTTCAGCAGCTCCACAGCTGCCTGTGGCTAGTGGTTGTTTTATCACAGGGCAGAGTTCGAGACTGTGCTCTGGGTATACAGAACCTAGGATCAGGATTTCCAGGACCTCCAGCCCTAAGCCTACCTCCAGAGCCCGAGTGTCCCCACAGTGTGTGTCTTGCTGTTGGAATAGAATGCACAACCCCAGGCTCAAAGTTTGTCTTGGCGCTGGGTATGAGCTGAGCAGATGAAGAGTATTGGAATCAACTTGGACATAAGGGCTGGGGCGTCTGTACATATGAACATGAGTCCCCCTGAGGTGTGGGACCCAGGTGGAGGGGTGGAGAAAAGGGGCAAGCCCAGAGGGAGGGAGGGAGAGGCGAGAGAAGAAAAGGCAGAGAGGAAGAAAGGGAGACAGGCAGAGAGGGAAGGAGAGAGAGCTATGATTGATTCTGTTGCAGCCTCGCTTCAGTTACAGAACAATCCATTCCCATGACATACCCTCAGTGAGTTTCACAGAAAGTTCTGGTGACCACCAGGCTTGCACTGTCTCATCTGTCATCAGGACACTCCAGGATTCCTAAGAGGAGATACCTCATATGCCTTTCTGCTGCAGGGCTCCACTTCCTGTCTTTTCTCCTTTCTTTTGCAAATGGTTTGGGGTCTAACTTGAAGGAGTGGTCATAAAGAGAATGACTACTTTTACACTGGCTGAAATGAGGAGAGGATTCTGTGAGGAGGGATTTATACATGAAAATCAATACCGGCATTGGAAAGCATCCCCTTCTGCCCATATAAGTGCTGCCCACAGGGTCCAGAGCTGGAATTAACCTGGATCCTTTTTATTATTATTACTATTTTTAATAAAACTGCTTTATGATAGACTCTGATGTGAGCTCCCACTCTTCAGCTGCACCAGTGTGAAGGGAAGGAGCAAATAGTTTCATTTAAGAATTATCTTTTATCCCACTTGGTACTGTACCCCACTTCCACCCCCCAAATCCTCCTGCAAGTCTCCAGAAAGTCAGAAGGAGAGAATTAAATTAAGCTTTTTATGAGCATAAACTCATATTTACCAACATAATACAAACATTTCTCAACATTATCAACATAAAAGACAATGAGCTCATTGCCTGATTTTATAGGTTGTTTAGTTTGTGATTTGCAATAATAAAAATTAGCTTTTGTACAGACGCCGTACTGAATGCTTACTGTCAGCCAGACTCCATGCTTGGTACGTTGCTTACTTCACTAATTTTTTTCAACAATCCTATCAGAAGAAATGAGACCCATGTCTTTAGGAGGGAATAAGTGCTTGATAGCCTTTCTCCTACCAAAGTCTTTTTGCCTCCCCAAGCTGTGCCATTTGCTGGATCGGAAAGATGGAATGGAGGGTTGCTCCTCATTGTCTAGAAGAGGTAGTGGGAGCCTCACATATCTGTGCCAGTTATTGGGGCAAGCATCTGCCATTCTTTCCATTAGAGCCTACAAAGATGGGGTGGTAAGAAATTGCTTTTGTGATAACCCAAGAGTCAGTCCTTGAATCCTCCGTCATTCTCACACCTCACAACCAGTTCATTGATAAATCCCATTAGTTCTACATTTAAAAATCTATCAGACTCTGGAGTTGCCTGGGTGGTGCAGTCCGTTGGCTGTCTGATTCTTGGATTTGGCTCAGGTCATGATCTCCGGTGGTGGGATCAAGCCCCATGTCAGTTAGGGAGTGTGCTAGAGATTCTCTCTCTCTCCCTTTGCCCCTACCACCCCACTACGTGTGTGTGTGCTTTCTCTCTAAAATAAATAAGCTTTAAAAAAATAAAATATATCAGACTCTAAGAATGGTTCACTTCCACTAGTTTCACCTCCACTGGTCATTAACTTCCACTCTCATCCCCATACAGACTCTGCTCCACACAGCAGCCAAAGTGAAACTTGAGTAAGTTAGGTCCTACCCAGTGTGTGTTTAAGATCTTCCAGTGGCTTTCCATCTCATTCAGAGTAACAGTCACATTCCTTGCAATGGCCTATAAGGCCCTACATGTTCTTCACACAGACCCAGACACACACACAAGCACACACACACAAACACACACACACATTCTTCTGATTTCAGCTTCTTCACTTCTGTCCTTGCTCACACCCTTCAACTACACTGTCTTGATGTAGTTCTTCAAAGTCACCAAACACCCTCCAGCATCTAGGCCTTTGCACTGATGATTCCCTCCGCCTGGAACATATTTTCCTTGGTTAATAAAATAGTTCACTCCCTCACTTCTATCGAGTTTCTACCCAAATGTTTTCTTACCAGAGAGAATCCTGCCCAGACTATTGTGTAAGAATAGTAATCTCTCGTCCCTTACATTCTCTGAGCTGCATTTCTCTATAGTACTTTCCACTGCCAGACATTTAAATATTTATTTGTTTCCTGTCTTTGTTTTTCTTATACTCCATCTTTCTAGTAAAGATATTAGTTCCATTGAGGTTTATTTGATTCACCACCAAAACAGTTTCTGGAGTAGTTTCTACCAGGCAGAGGACACTCTGTAAATATTTGCCAGATGAATGAATGACAACCATTTGGGAAAACTAGAGATAGGAAAGGAGGTGATAAAATGAATTTTAGGACAACCCATTGGGTGCCCAGACAGTAAGAGCCTCCTCAATTAGGAGCCAGTCCTGACAAAATCCCTCAAATGCAAATTCTGGGGGGTTGTGAGCACCACTTCTGGCCAGGAGCTCAACACTTTAGTGCTGACAACACTTTGTAAGCTTTTGTATGTGGCATCCATGGCACTTGAATAAAGCAAGAGCACTGCAGTTAACAACCCAAATTGTTTCTCATGATTCTCTGTATTGCTCAGACCTTAGAGGACCAGTTGGCACCAGAGTGGGACTTTGGGCATGGGTGGTCATTCCTCTTTCCATTAGCTATGCTGTCTCATCTGTCTGAATTCTTTGAGCAGAAAGATATAGAAAACTATTGGAAATTTGTAAGTTTAGCCAAGTCTTTGTACCAGATGCATCCTTCAAGGTGACTTTCCACACCTTGAGCAGGGCCGGCTCATGGATTGGGCAGTGGGCATAAAGCAGAGTTAGGGAAAGCTGATCTGCCACACAGAGGATAATCTGAACAAGGTTCAACATATAATTCATCTCCTTCTACTCTGCTATCTGATGTGAACCTAGCAGCCCTAAGAATGCTAATGTTGCAGAAAGCCTCAGCCCTTCAAAATGGAACACAGACCAATTCAAATTGATGCTTGCCAGCTGGCAAGCTAAAAACAGTGTTTTGTACCTGTACAGACTCAGTCCCAGGCAACGTGGCAATTCCCATCTCTCTCTCTTTAACGTTGTCTGGCTTTGGGGATCTTGCCGTGCATGCTGGGCTATAATTATTGGTTCAATTAACCAGTAATTTTTAAATCTTGGTGTCATCTTGTTTGGCGCAGACACAGTCTCATTGCAGGTATGTGTGCCTCATGGGTCTGAAACACCAGCCTGTATCAGGAAAGCCTGGGAGGAAGGCTCCAGCCTCCCGGCAATATTAGAGTGTGTCTTTGGCTGCCATAGCAGAAGAACAGTTCACAAAGGTAATATATTCTGGGAGCCTGCTGGAACGTTCAACTGACAAGAGCCCTGTTGAGATGATGTTCATTCCCCCGGGAGCTTTTCTGTTTACATGTGCCTTTACTCATCTTTCAGCTGAATCAGAAAGCTGAATGGAAACTGCACTGTTTGAGAACACAAAATGGATTTTGATGCTTAAAAGGACTTTCATACAGAGAAACCCAGACTTAACAATCTTCACGTGTAGTTCTAAAACCTTAGAATTGGGGAGTTGTCTGGGACTATAGAGATTGCTTCCTGTGTAGTCCAATATGGTAGTCACCAGCCAAAGTGATTTGGCTATTTACATTGCAACCTAAATTAATTTATTTCAAGTAAAATTAAAAATTCAGAAAAAAGTCTTTCAGTCACACCAGCTAGTCACAAGTCACACGAAGTTAGTGGCTACCATATTGGACAGCACAAATATGGAACATTTCCATTATTGCAGAAAGTTCTACTAAGCAGCACTACTTAGACTACTTCCCTCATTTTATAGAAAAGAAAACAAAGGCTTATAATGGTCAAGGTCAAGTGTCTTGCTTTCTTATCTTAAAGACAATAGCTTGGTTGCTATCTTAGAAAAGATCCAGTTTGTCTTATTCTATCCTTTCATACCAAGAGGCCATCTCCCATCTCTGATGATAGTATCAAATGTTATTCTAATAACATCCAGCACAAATACAAATGAAGGAAAGCAGGCTGGTGACACAGTTAGCCTATAAATGTCCAAGTATGAGTGATTACAAAGTGAAATTAAAATAGAGTCAGGAAATCCTGTCTTTTCCGTGAAACTCTGTAAGCCTAATATGAAAAGAAGAGACAGTTTCCCCAATAGCACCGTGCCTACACCTGCAGCTCACAGGGCTGTATTGGTTACTATAGGACTTCATTTCTTATATAATTAACAAATGGTTTTTATCATGTTTCTTCAGTTGTGTATAATGAATGTCATGGGGGATTTTAATTGCTTAAGTAACTCCAAGAAATCTTCCCTCATACTATATATACGGGGCACATTTAGGAGCATTTTGGCCATACCAACCAATAAGCAATAATGGCTACTCTCAGCTTGTATATAACAGAAACTATTTTCTTTTTCTTTTTTTTTTTTTAAAGATTTTATTTATTTATTTGACAGAGAGAGATCACAAGCAGGCAGAGAGGCAGGCAGAGAGAGAGGAGGAAGCAGGCTCCCCGCTGAGCAGAGAGCCCGATGCGGGGCTCGATCCCAGGACCCCGAGATCATGACCTGAGCCGAAGGCAGCGGCTCAACCCACTGAGCCACCCAGGCGCCCCAGAAACTATTTTCAATGACCCTGTGATTCAAAGTTTTCAGTACAGCCTAAGGTGTCAGAATTGAGTGGGCTACAGTTCTGTGGTTAATGACTATTCACACAAAGAAACCTGGAAAATCGTATGAAACCTGGATCATGTCTACATATAAGACTCTCTTTCTAGTCATTTGACTAGATTTGCCTAGACACCACATTTAGGCCAAATGATGTCAAGCTAATACTACCCTTTTCAGAGTTGATATAGACTTCGGGAAACTTCTAGAGCTCCTGAGGGTCAGGAACAGTATCCTTGTTCATCTATATCACTTAACAATATGCCTGGAACACAGTATGTGTTCAGCTACTATCCAGAAGGAAGGAAGGAAGAAAGGAAGGAAGGAAGGAAAAGATGCTATTTTAGAATCCCATCTAGCCTTTCAAGTGGAAGAGGAAATATATTGTGGAGAAATTTTATTGTTCTAATTTGGTCCCCTTTCTTCACATATATGGCTAAAGGCAATAATACCCCTAAAAGCGAACACCTCCATTTTTTTTTTTTTTTTTTTTTTGCCTGCTCAACATCCCTCCCATTAAGAGAACCTATCTCTTCCTTTAGCCACTACTTCCCTTCAGGCCATACGCATCAGCTGGAATTGATCCTACTCTTGGCTCTAGGAATAGATACTAGAACTGGGCCTGGCCAAAGAGATTAGTTAAATGTGAGCAAACTACTTAGAATAATTTCCAGAGGTATCAAGAAAAATAAACTCTCTGCTGGTATCTTTAAGTTGGACAAAAATAATCCTGGAACTGTTACTAGCCATCTTTGGTCTCTCACTGGCCAGCTGAGAGCAAACAGCAGAGGCAAAAGATGGAGAAGGACAGATTCATGTCATGGCTTGGACATCTAGATCCAACCTTGAACTTTTCAGTTACCTGAATTGATAAATTATTCTTTCTTCCCTCCATCCCCCAGCTCTTTTTGAGCCTGTTTTAGTTTGGTTTCTGTTCCTTAGAGCAGAAAGAGTAATGATTAATATGAACACCAATTCCCAAAAGTCTCTTTCGAAAGATTACCCCATGATTCTTGCAGCTATTACTAAAAGTGGTGACCTCCTCAGGCTAGAGAATGCTCTGGAAAGTGCACTTTTCCTCACATTTCCAGGCATGTCTGGCCTTCCTGGTAGAGATCCATTTCCAAGTAGATGTCCTCAGATCCCTACATGCTGTCTCCTCTGCTTTACCCCACTCTCAAGCTCACAAATCACACTTTTATTATGCTGTATGCAAGCCTTCTGCACTTACCTTTTCCCAGGTTTTAATTTTCCAAACTCATCTCATGAGTCAGCTCAGCCCAGGAACAAGCAATGGGAAACAAAGATTTATGTGGTACGGTGTATTTTATATTTAATAACTGTTCTGTCATGGCATTTATCTGCATAAAAAGTTGGGTAATTCATGAGTGGGTTGGCAACCGTGGCCTCCAGTGAGTAATGTTTCCTGCTCTATCTCAGAAAGATCGACAGCTTGGTAGATACCAACTCTCAGGTGCTCAGAAATCTTCAGATATGCTCAAGACTTTTCTGTGGATAAAATGAAAAGTAGACTTACCAGGCAACAGTGGCCCACAGGAGCACACCGTATTATGATCTCTCAGAAAGTACAAATTAGCTGCCTCCTGCCTTGAATAAAGAAAAATAGGAAGTGTTTTACTCTCAGGACTTTCCTGGCAGGATCAGTTCTCCAGAGATGCATCAAGAGAGGAAGAGGAGTAGCCTGGAACCCTGGTAGTTCCTTCTACTTCTGAGTTACTCCTACCTCCAGGGTGATGCAGGGTAACAAAGCAGACCATGGTTAACAGAACCGCAGTCCAAGTAGTTGCTTTTCAACCATAGTGCCCGAAGAAAGAGCACCCTCTGGAGGCTTCCAGACAGAAGTCAGACATCTTTGCTCTAGCCTTTTTTCTCATGGGTAGCCATATCTGGGAGTAGCTTCAACTCAAGGAGTTCAGCAGTTTCTGGAAGAAAGACATACCTGGGCAAAGCGAAGTAGCTGTTATGAAAACAGTGAGGTACTGCATTTGCCACACTCTAAATGGTTCAGGAAGAATTGGTCTGAAGGTCTGTACAGGCATCTTCATCCTCTCATGAATGAGGAACAGGAAGCTGCAGACAGTTCTACTTCTTGGGAGCAAGTCTACAGTGTGGAATTCCTACAGTCCTATGTTTCCCCACTTAACAGAGGCTTCTGTTTCTTAATCCAACCAGGAGATTAGTTATCCTGCTGTCAGGATATTTGTTGCACTTGCCTTGGGGGTACATTTTACAAGTAAGCTGCTCATCAGAATGTTTAACAGCATAAGGAGCAGGGATACCAGTAAGCGTCCAAGAAATTGATATGTGACTGCTGTTTTACCCACGTGCTAATGAATTGTGGATGTATGACAGAATTCCTTCTTAGGACTTGATTTTGTTGATAAATACAATCTGTGAGGAGACATNTTCTTAGGACTTGATTTTGTTGATAAATACAATCTGTGAGGAGACATAAGTCCCATTTATTTATAACTGTTGGAAGCCACTGATGAATACCGAAATAACTAAAAAATTTTGAATAGACAAATTGGCTTAAATCAAGTCTACAATACCACCCACCCCCATCTTTTAACCCTAAATATGAGCCCAGCTTACTGGTTCTATAATTATGATCAAGTTGCTTAATACTATCTGAGCCCACTTATAAACTCGTTTATTTACCCATTTAGCTTTTCTGCATTCACCAAGTATCTATTGAGAACTTACTATGTGTTAGTAGCTGCATTAGGTGTTACAGAAGGGTTAGTGATACAACTTTACATAGCAATTTCAATTGTTAAGTGATACAAATGAGAAAAACTCCTAGCACAGAGGAATAGTGAATAAACTTCTACCGCATACGTATTTGGCAACAAAAACATATTAGAGGGCTAGGGAAAGAAAATCCTACTCAGGGTCCAGCTAGGTCCTTAAATAAAGCTCGTGTATTATTGCTAAAGACTTTGAAGGTGTATGTTTTCCCCTCAAGAATAGTACAGAGATAGTAGTCTGTAATTGCCCAAAGCCCAGATAAAATGAAGTTTAAGATCATTATCTACCCATGCACAAGTATTTCCCTACTTTTCTCTGGAATCCAGTTCAGGATATGAATCATATTATGGTAGAACATTCTTAGAAGGAAAGTTACCCTTTAGGGAGCATGCTGAGAGGTGCTGAAACCTCAGGTTAATAAGAGGGCTTCCCAGGCAACCTCCTGTAATAGTCCGGAATGATTGTGCACACGCAGCTCTCTGTGTACACCTGCCCCACAAAGGCTCCCTTCCTACTTCTCCCCAGTAGGTAGTTCAAATGACACCAAATAGATGGTTCAACAGTGTTTCTCGGTTAGTTGAAGAAATTATTTATCTCTGTGCTTTCTCTACTCTGAAAACTTAGTACAACTGGGATAAAATTTTTCAAAATACCAAGAAGCGGGTGGATATCCTAGGGCCACAATGAAAAGCCCAAAATTTCTTACTGGTTGTTTTGCTTAGTGAATCAATGTGAGTTAATTAAATGTCCTACTGAGAATGGGGAACCTGGTATGTTTTATAAGGCTGAATAATCCTTCAATAGGGCAAAGTGAAGGTTTGTCTTATAGGAAGCTGCTGACTAATGTGAGGTGAGTCAACTCTTTGGAAGAGCCCTGAGCAAATGCAGCTGGTATGCAAGTGAGGAACCATTTATTAACTAGCACCCTGGGTGCCCTGGTGAGGGCCGATGAATTTAGGACAACTATGCATTTTTCTTGCTCTGCACCCCCAAGAGTCAGGCCATGCAGCATTGTTGAAAATAGAAAAAAGTGCTAGAGAATTCTGTATTGTAATCAGTTTCCACATAATCCTGCATTATGCCAAAGTAGAAACAGTATTCTTCTTTTTTAATTTTTATTTTAATTCCGGTTAGTTAACATACAATGTTCTATTAGTATCAGGTATACAATATAGTGATTCAACAATTGCATACCTCACCCAGTGCTCAACAAGTGCCCTCCTAGTCCCCATCCCCTATTTAACCTCTCTCCACTCCTACCTCCCCTTCAGTAACCATCAGTTTGTTCTCTATAATTAAGTCTGTTTCTTGATTGAGACAATATTCTATAAATGAAAAGCTTTGCATTCTTTTTTGACCTCATAGAGAATCTTCAGAAATATATCCCTCACTTTGCTATCTGTCTCACCTGGCCTGTTTGCATGACCCTGTGAACATAGATAGCTTTAGATCTTTGCTTTTTCTTCTTCAATAGAACTTGGCTTCCCAAAAAGATAAAGGGGGATGGTTCTAGGACCATGACTCTTCTTATTATTGTTTGTTTTTTTTTTTTTGTCTTTAAGCAATGGCTTGAAAGACAGATACTTTATGAAATGCAAAGCAAAGGAAAATTTCTTTTTTTTTTTTAACAAGAGAAAGAGTTTATTAACATGTGCATTGCATATACACTTAGAAATATTCAGAGACAGTAACTCAAGGATGTAATTAGAATTTGAGCTTACATAGAATTTTTTTTTTAATTTTATTTTTTATAAACATATAATATATTTTTATCCCCAGGGGTACAGGTCTGTGAATCGCCAGGTTTACACACTTCACAGCACTCACCATAGCACATGA